>NC_057722.1:62394546-62433601 GCF_004010195.1 Chiloscyllium plagiosum
CTCGGAGATGTTCCCTAAAGTGCTCTGGTAGGAGGCGCCCAGTCTCCCCAATGTAGAGGAGACTGCATCGGGAGCAAGGGATACAATAGATGATATTAGTGGATGTGCAGGTAAAATTTTGATGGATGTGGAAGGCTCCTTTAGGTCCTTGGATGGAGGTGAGGGAGGAGGTGTGGGCGCAGGTTTTACAGTTCCTGCGGTGGCAGGGGAAAGTGGCAGGATGGGAGGGTGGGTCGTAGGGGGGCGTGGACCTGACCAGGTAGTCACGGAGGGAGCGGTCTTTGCGGAAGGCGGAGAGGGGTGGGGAGGGAGATATATCCCTGGTGGTGGGGTCTGTTTGGAGGTGGCGGAAATGTCGGCGGATGATTTGGTTTATGCGAAGGTTGGTAGGGTGGAAGGTGAGCACCAGGGGCGTATACTTGAAGAAATACGAGTCTAGTCTGTGCAGCCAGTCCTCATTGTTGAGTCATTTTAAACTCAGTATTAGCTTGGTGAATCTATGTTGCAATCTTCCCAAAGTGAATCTATCCTTCTTGTGGAGTGGGACCCAGAGTTAAATGCAATTACTCATGATCAGGTTTAACCTAAGCTACATCAAAGATCTATGGTAGAATCCCTACAGTGTGGAGGCAGGCCATTCAGCCCCTCAAATCCACACCGCCCCTCCAAAGAGAATCACACCCAGATTCCACCGCCCTATCTGATTCTCTGTAACGGTGCATTTCCCATGGCTAAACATCTTAGCCTGCACATCCCTGGACATGAGGAACAATTTAACATGGCCAATCACCTAAATTGCACATCATTAGACATCTTTATCTAACAGAGTCTAGATTTGAGTAGGCTCCTCGGATGCTGCCTGACCTGCTGTGCTTTTCCAGCACTACTCTATTCTAGACTCTGATCTCCAGCATCTGCAGTCCTCACTTTTGCCATCTTTATCTAACATTACTTCCAAATCATTATATTCCAGGTCTTTTTAGAATGAAAGGAACTTTCCATTAGCCTTTAACAAAATAACATAAAAAATCATTAATTCTTCTGTACGTAACCCCCTAAACATTTATGTAAATTTCACTGTTGCGACTTCTCATAGAAATTAGGCACAGGAATAGGCCATTCAGCACTTTGAGGCTGCTATGCCAATCAGTATGGTCATGAGTGATCTTCTATTTCAATGCAATTTCCCAGCTTTCTTCCCTTACTGCTCAAATGTCTTTAAAATCTTAAAACGTTAACCGTCTTTTTCTTGAATATATTCTGTGGCTTGGCCTTCTCAGCCTTCTATGATAGAGAATTCCACATGGAATTTACTGAAGATATCTTTCCAAATCTCAGTCTGAAACAGTCTACCCATATCCTGAAATTGTACCCCCTCGTTCTCAATTCCCCAACCATGGAAAATATCCTTTCTACATCTAGTCTGTCCAGTTCTGTTAGAATTTTATTCATTTCAGTCGGATCCCCCCCTCATCCTTCTGCACTCTAGTGAATTCTGGCCCAATAGAAACAATCTCTCTAATAGTATAGTCCTGCCATCCCTAGTACCTGCCTAGCAAACTTCCATTGCACTTCCTTTATGGCAGTTATACTCTTTTATGTTGAGAGACCAAAACTTCAATCTTTTAGGTGTGATCTCACAAGGTCCTGAATAACAACAGGAAGACATTCCTACTTCTGAACTCACATCATCTTACAAAGAAGGCCAATATACCATTTACCTTAATTGCTTGCTGCATCTGCCTGTTTGCTTTCATTGACTGGAATACCCAATTCAAGGATACCTAAATCCTTCTGTATGTCCACATTTCCCAACATTTAAGTAATGCTTTTCTTTCACACCAAAGTATCCAATTTCACATTTAGTCATGTGCCACTGCATCTTCAATATGTTTGCCTATTCACTCAACTTGTCTAAATCACCTTGGAGTCTTCTTGTGTCCTTCTCATAATTTATAATTCCACCCAGTGTTGTGTCATCAGCAAATTTGGAAATGTGACATTTGGTTCCCTCATCCAGGTTATTTATAAATATCTCATGAATAGTTGGGCCCAAGCAATGATTCTTGTGGTACCCCACTAATCATTGCTTGCCACTTAGAAAGACCCATTTACTCCCACTCTCTGTTTCCTGTTTGTCAACCAATTCTCAATCCATGCCAACATATAACAATCTACGTCCTTGTAGTCTAAGTTTTCCCTCTCATTTCCTTTGACAGACTTTTAACAAAAGCCTGGAAATCAAATACATTGCATCCACTGATTCTCCCTTATCCATTCAACTAGGTACATCCTTAAAAATAACAACAGTAGATTTGTTAAGCATGATTTATCTTTCATAAACCCATGTAGGCTTTGCCCCAACCTGTTAATGCTCATCATTTAAAAAAAATTCTCATCTATTTCTTTGTATCCAAAGTGACTATTCTCCCATTTCCTTGCATTAAACACCATCTGGCTATATCCATTTTGAGATGAGAGCACAATCACACTGTGTATCCTGCGTATCTAGCTTGGTTTCATCAGCATACTTAAATGCTCATTCATTGGTGTTATCACCTTGTCAGAAGGTTGGCTGCTATGGGCCTTCCTCCCATCTATGCTGTGTTTCACATGGGGCAACTACTTCAGGTCCAATATATTTGCCAGCTATTTTCACCTTGCTTCTCCTCAGCTATATTTTCTGTCAATGTTTCTCTCTAATAACTGTCTCTGTTTATTCTTTTCTCGAATGATGCTACTGATATATTGTATCTTTGTCTTTTGATGTTGTGCAGTAATTTCCTCTCTTTTTTTCAGATGTTTCTAACACTTCTGTGTTTCTCTTTCTGTCAGTGGAGGATATACCAGGAATCCTCCTTTCTCTTCACAACTCAATGTATAGCTTCTGTTGTACTCCAGGCATTGGAAATTCAACTTCTTGTTTTCTAACCTTTTATGTGCCTGAGGAATGTGGGGAGATACCTCTTTAAAGATTTAAAAAAGACATGAGGGATAACTGTTTTTACACTGGGTGGTTTGCGTGTGGAGTAAACTGCCAAAGAAAGTGAAAGATGCAGGTACAATCTTTAATATAAATATTTGGATAAGTTCCTGAATAGGAAAGGTTTGGAAGGATATGGACCAAGCACAGGTAGGTGGGGACTACTTCAGTTTGGAAACATGGTAGGCATGCTGTATGACTTCATGATTCATCACAGATATTTCCTGGGCCCCATGCTCTCAGTGACTATCTAAGACTAATTCTGCATCATGAAGTATCTTGAAGTATGCATTGACATCAAAAGTGCTTTCTTAAGGATATATTTGTACATTAAACAATGATTACCATTTCCTGTAGTAGCAAGTTTGACAGTTTAATGTTGTTGGGGATAGTATATTGACAGAGGTTTAGCTAACTGATAGAAGACAGAGTTGGGATAAGGGGATTAGTGTTGTGGCCACAGTTATTTACAATATATATTAATGTCTTGGAAGAGAGAAGTAAATATACTATTGTCGAGTTTGCCGATGGCAAAAACATATTTGGGAAATCAAGTGGTGAGGACGACACAGTGAGTCCATAGAAGGATATAAACGTCTTAATGGGCAAAATCTTGGCCATTAGAATATAATGTGAGAAAGTGAGAGATCATGCACTTTGGCAGGAAAAATAGAGGACATAACATTTAAATGGAGAGACTGCAGCACAGAGGAATTGGGGATCCTTATGCATGAATAACAAAAAGCTAGCATCCAACTTCAGCAGGTAACAGCAAAGGCAAATGGAATGCGGACCTTTATGCCAAAAGGAATGGAATATAAAAATATGTAAATCTTGCTGAAACTATGCAAGCCGTGAGATAGCCCATACCTGGAATATTGTGAACAACTTTAGTCTCCTTGACTAAGGAATGCTGGTGTTGGTGGCAATCCAGAGAAGGTTCACTAGACTGATCTCAGGTCTAGAGGGAATCTTATGAAGGGAGGTTGAGTAGGTTAGGCCTGTACTCATTGAAGCTTAGGAGAATGATAAGTGAAATATGTTGAATATACAAGGTTCTTAGTGGGATTGACAGGGTAGATGCTGGGAGATTGTGTTTCGCTTTAGGGGAGTTTAAGACCAGAGTAATCTCAAAGTAAGAAGCCACCCAGTTAGGATGAAGATGAGGACTCTATTCTCTCAGAGCGTAGTGAGTTGTGAAATTCTTTACCATAGCAAGCTTAGAGGCTGGATTGTTAGGTATATTCAAGCTGAGGAGAAGCAAGGTGAAAATAGCTGGCAAATATATTGGACCTGAAGTAGTTGCCCCATGTGAAACACAGCATAGATGGGAGGAAGGCCCATAGCAGCCAACCTTCTGACAAGGTGATAACACCAATGAATGAGCATTTAAGTATGCTGATGAAACCAAGCTAGATACGCAGGATACACAGTGTGATTGTGCTCTCATCTCAAAATGGATATAGCCAGATGGTGTTTAATGCAAGGAAATGGGAGAATAGTCACTTTGGATACAAAGAAATAGATGAGAATTTTTTTTAAATGATGAGCATTAACAGGTTGGGGCAAAGCCTACATAGGTTTATGAAAGATAAATTACGCTTAACAAATCTACTGTTGTTATTTTTAAGGATGCACCTAGTTGAATGGATAAGGGAGAACCAGTGGATGCAATGTATTTGATTTCCAGGCTTTTGATAAAAGTCTGTCAAAGGAAATGAGAGGGAAAACTTAGACTACAAGGACGTAGATTGTTATATGTTGGCATGGATTGAGAATTGGTTGACAAACAGGAAACAGAGAGTGGGAGTAAATGGGTCTTTCTAAGTGGCAAGCAATGATTAGTGGGGTACCAATGCTCTGCCTTCTCCCTCTATCCCTACATACTGTTCCTTCCCAACAACACCTTGGCTTTCATCTTTGCTTAATTACTGTCAGCCTGGAAGGAGAGACGATGGCTCTGTTTTGGAAAAAAATAATTTATTTGGTTTGTTCATCTAAGTTTGTGTTATCACTTTGTGCATCTTTTTGAATTTTTCTGTTTTCTTTTAACTAGGCATGGTGCAGAAGTTGGACCAGAAGCTTCCAGTTGCCAATGAGTACCTACTGCTGTCTGGTGGAGTCCGTGAGGGTGTGGTGGACATGGACCTTGAGGAGCTTAGCGTCTACGTCCGGGGGACAGACTATGATATGGACTTCACCCTTCTGGTCCCGGCCCTCAAACTGCACGACCGGAACCAGCCGGTCACCCTGGACATGCGCCACTCCGCGCTCTGCCACTCTTGGCTGAGTCTCCGGCTTTTTGACGAAGGGACCATCAACAAGTGGAAAGATTGCTGCACCATTGTGGACCACATCAACGGAGGCACCAACTACTTCTTCTCCCCCACCCGCGTGGCAGACTGGTTTCACGACGCCATCACTATCGTGCTCGCTGAGATCCAGAAGAAGCCTCAGCGCGGGATGCCGAAGGTTGAGAAAGTGGAGAGGAACGGCATGGTGATCTCCATCGTCCTGGCCGTGGGCTCGAGCCGCATGCTGTACGATGTTATCCCCGTGGTCTCGTTCAAGGGCTGGCCCGCTGTGGCACAGAGCTGGCTGATGGAGAACCACTTCTGGGATGGCAAGATCACCGAGGAGGAGGTGATCAGCGGTTTCTACCTGGTGCCAGCCTCCTCTCTCAATGGGAAACGGGAAAACGAGTGGCGCTTGTCCTTTGCACGAAGTGAGGTGCAGCTGAAGAAATGCATCTCCAGTAGCCTCATGCAAGCCTACCAGGCGTGCAAGGCCATCATCATGAAGCTCTTGTCCAGGCCCAAGGCCATCAGCCCGTACCACTTGCGGAGTATGATGCTCTGGGCGTGTGATCGACTGCCCGCTACCTTCCTGGCCCAGGAGGAGTACGCTGCGGACTTCCTGCTCGGCCTGATTGATGATCTCCAGCACTGCCTGCTCAACCGCTCCTGCCCCAACTACTTCATCCCCCAGTGTAATATGTTTGAGCACCTCTCAGATGAGGCGGCCGTGCTGCATGCCCGCAAGCTGTCCTCTGTGCGCTCCGACCCTGCCGAGCACCTGCGCACCGCCATCGAGCACGCCAAGGCCGCCAACCGGCTAAGCCAGGATGTCCACCGGAGGGGCAGTGGCTCTGGCACGCCGTCCCCCTCCTCGGACACCGGTTCTGGGGACAACCGGCAGCCGGACGACCGACTGGCCAAGAAGCTGCAGCAGCTGGTGACGGAGAATCCGGGCAAATCCATCTCGGTCTTCATCAACCCAGACGATGTCACCAGGCCCCACTTCAGAATTGACGACAAATTCTTCTGAGGCGAGAATGGGACTCCTGTCCCAAAGCTGCTTCAGACCACGCTGAAAGGACCAATCCCCTTAAATAGCGCTTTTGAGAGCAGAGTGTGTATCTAATAAAATACGGAACATATCTGGTACTGCCAGCACATTGAAGATTAGGTCCGTGAAGATTGGACAGGTTTCAAATGCGACTTTCAAACAACAATGGTTTCCAATTTCCTCAGACTGACTTTCCTTCAGGGTGAGGAGTCTTTGAAAGTTCTCCTGTTTGAAATTGTTTCATTTCTTAAAATAAAGTGGAAATAGTCTTCCTCGCACATCCCCTCCACCAAGCAATCGTTCCAAAGCTAGTAGCAGAAACCCTGCAGTAGGTCACTGAGGATGGTTCCTTTCCCTTGGCAAGGATCAAGGCCTGTTGTGGTTTAAAGGCTGAGGAATGTCTAGGCACACTAAGGACCAGGAATGGGACGAGGCTTGAAAGATCTGGGCTGCTGTTGCAGCTGGAATGCCACGGACTGAGTCCTTTCAGGGCCCTTGTTTATTGCTGAAATTCCTTGGTGGCTGAACTTCAGAAAAGAATGTTTGTAAAGACTGAATTAAGACAATGCGTTACTTCCTTCGTGGCCCCCACAGATCTTGGTTCGTGAACTCCTTCACATTAATTAGGCGCGGTAGTGTCTTTCGGTGAAACCAAGTGGACTTTGAGATGGGAATTGATCGTATGTTGGTCAGGTCTCCATGTTGAATGTGCTTGGTAACCTGGACAAGCAGGGAGTGTGAAAGCTCCTTATGTTTAATGACTGAGTAAACTCAGTGAGGATAGAGTGGCTGAGTATCAGTCGGCAGATGGGAGTAGGAGGAGATTACAAAAGATTCTGTTTCTGATCATTGTCCGTCTTCATCGTATCTATGAAGTGTATATGTACACATATACTGGTTGGGTGGAAGCAGGACTGTGATGAGAGCCAATATTAAATAGCTGACGTTGATGATGTTGGTGTTTAGGAGGTGTCCTGCGGGGAAAAATCTGTGGATTTCAAAGGTGAGGGTTTTGGAGTAAAAGAGGTGGGGAAGGAGAGAAACTGGAGGTTCCTGTCAACTCCAGGTCTCTGCAGACACCCCTGCCTGAACAGGGCCATACTGCAGCTTGTGAACTCTTTACTCTGGGTATCTGCTGATTTTACACACTGCAATCTGCCATCTACTTTTCACTGTTGAGGATTCTTTCTGTGGGAAGACCCAGAGAGTCCGTATGTGATTCTTATCAACTCCAACTGCATCCTGAGCCGAGTAAGATTTGACATGCTGTTACTGAGCTGTTAAATTGTACCCAGGAAATATTTATGTTTTAATCAGCAGCGATGAATTACACTGTAACAGTGATTACTTCTTGCCAATACCTTCTTACTCTCTGATCCCTCCTCTCTTTTAATGGAAATGTTTCCCTGTCTTTATCCTTCAAAGACCGTGAACTCTTCCTGATTAAAAGTCTTTTTTCAAAGCCGTATCACCTTGCCTTGGTAATTCTGGAGTTTTATATAACGTTTTAATTTCATCACCCAAGTATGGAGCTAACGTTCTTCTCCTGCTCTCTTACTGTAAACATAGGATGAGTGTGTGTATATGTATTTAGAAACAATCCCACTCCATTGATGTAAATCTCTGCATATACGGATGAGAAATGTCTGTGGCCATTTCTAATCTGAGCGAGAACTGTGTAGCGATCTCTTCTGAGCTTTCCCTTTGCTCAAATTGATGATTCTTTCAATGTTCCCCAGCTCTCTTTCCTTCTGTAGAAATTTGCCTCTGAAGTACAGCCATGTCTGTGGACAGAGAACTCCATTTACTATATGATGTTCTCTCTCCATCTCTGTTACATAGCACCCCACGACCAGGCAGCAGAGAGACCAGGACTGAGGTAAATCCTTTTGTAAATTAGAATAATGGGTGGGAGGGTAGCCATGAATGTATGCGATTGATTCTGCTCAACTTAACAGAAAAAGAGCCAGTGGTTAGAAGGACACCAAGCTGGTGAGTTACCCAGGTAACTCCTTCCTTGTTCAGTTAAAAATAAGAAGGGGAGAAAGGGCATCATCTATTACCAGGTTGCCTCAAAGTAAATGTATATTAGTAATTTTACCACTCACTTGGTCACTAAACATTCCATCTAAAGTTCATTTCTTATTTTCAGCAACTGTCTACTTGTTTATGTTCTTGGATATTTGGTCCTTTCAGTAATCCATGATTGTATTGCTTCAGGCCAACTGTCCATAGGATTCAGCATGGAGTCACTCGTAACTGCCCTCTGAAATGCCCTACAGAGCCAATGCTTTCAAGGGCAATTAGAGATGGTCAACAGCTGTTTCAAATCCTGCTATGGCCAGTGGTGGAATTTGAATTCAATAAAAAAAACTGGGATGACCATGAATCGATTAGCTATTGCAGGGCGGCATGGTGGTTTAGTGGTTAGCACTGTTGCCTCACAGCGCTGTTATGACATGGGGTAAACCATTATAACCAGCAACAGAAAAAAGATTATCCCATGCAGTAATCTGTAAAAATCCGAGTGACCAAGAACTATTTAAATTAACAACTTTATTTCTTGAAGTATATCAGAGAATAATTAACTAACCACTATTTACAATTTCTTTCTATTTTCAAACAGTCTGTTTACATGCTGGGTTGCGGCAGTTCTCCTCTAAACTGTTCAAGTTTCCCTGACTTTTAAGATTGTTAATATACTCAATTCAAACTTGATTGGAGTTTATGTTTCATGTATAATTTAAACTGATTGGCCAAATTTGAATTTGTTTTTGTCCCTAAGCAGTGAACTGATTGAGGTGTTCGAACCAGTGTTATATTGTTACCTTTTTGAGAACACTTAGTGCTTTGTCCGGTAGTTCTGCTGCTTTTAATTCTCTTAAAGGTATACCCACATCTTCATAACACCTCCCCCCTTGAGTAAAAATGAACTATCATAATGAAAAAATGTTTTTTTTTTCTCTACTTTATAAACATGTTACCTTAACATACAGATAACTTTAATATAAGTTCACCTTAACTACTCCCCATAAACCTGTGTATATATACATAAAAACATTAAAGACAAATCTCATCTAAACGTTATCAGTTAAATCCATGATAATGCGTCTGCGATTACATCCTTCTTTCCAGCAACATATAGACTTTTAATTTAAAAATCATACAACATAACACTCCAACGAAATAGTCTCATATTCTTTAAAACGTTCTAAGGATGCAAACTGATTGTGATCCATGTACACATTCATCTCCAACACATTATTTGTGACATACACATTAAAATGCTGTAAGGTCAGTACCAAACTCAACAGTTCTTTTTCGATCGTGGAGTATTTCTTCTCTTGGATGTTGAGAAAAGTAACCAACTGGCAGTTCAATCCCATCCTCATCTTCCTGTAGCAGCACAGCTCCAACTCCTATGTCACTAGCATCGTTGGTGACTTTAAAAGGTTTTGAAAAGTTTAGTGTAGCTAAAACTGGTTTGGTGGTTAATATTGATTTCAAATGGTTGAACGCCTCCTGGCATTGTTCTGTCCACTGAAACTGTGTTCTTCTTCAGTAAATCCGCTGAGTGCAACCTTTTTCTTCGAGGATGGTCGTGGAATCTCCTCGATGGCCTTTGTCTTTGCGGTCCGTGGGGTCAGCCTTCCATGACTGATGTTATGTCCCAAGAACATCACCTCTGCTTTTGCGAATTCTGTTTTATTTAAGTTTATCACCAGTTTTGCTTCTTGTTGTCGAACTCTGCCAACTGTATCATGTGATCATTTCAGAACTTAATAAAGATCACTATATTTTCTGAGTAGACTGCACAGTTTGTTAACCCAGCCACAACTCTGTTCATGAGTCTTTGGAATGTGGCGGGCACGTTCTTCAATCCAAAGGGCATCACTTTAAACTGATATAGCCCATTTGTGTTTACAAGCACAGCAATATCTTTCGCCGACTCTGATAAAGGTACCTGCCAGTAACCACACATTAAGTCCAACTTGGTGATGTAAGTGGCTTGTCCAACTTTCTTGATACAGTCCTCCAATCTAGGAATTGGATATGAGTCTGATTTTGTCATGGCGTTGACCTTCCAATAATCCATGCAGAATTGTTGAGTCCTATCAGGTTTGGGAGCTAAGATGATCGGCGAACTCCACTCGCTCTGGCTCGGTTCGATAATATCCTCCTCGAGCATGGCCTCCACCTCCATCTGGACCTGGTCTGGCCTACATGTGACTCCTGACCCACAATAATGTGGTGACACTTAACTGCCCTCAAGATAATTAGGGATGGGCAATAAATGCTGACATAGGCAGCATCATCCCATGAATGAATAAAATAAAATGCTAGCCTTGTTCACACCGCCCACATTCCATGGAAGAATGAGAGAAGACAGGGATAAATTACCCAGGACCCAAACAGTTCATTCTCACTCATTTACTAAGCACAGATTTGGGTAGGTTTCTGAAATATACCTCTAACATTGCCACCACTAACAAATCCAGGTGGTGTTTCCCTTGCTTGGAAATATGACTGTTTTAAACTAACCAGCAGCATCTTTTCGTCATCATTCAACTCTCCCTTTGTGAACCATTTCCATTTCTGCCCGAAACGTCGATTCTCCTGTTCCCTGGATGCTGCCTGACCTGCTGCGCTTTTCCAGCAACACATTTTCAGCTCTGATCTCCAGCATCTGCAGACCTCACTTTCTCCTCCAACTCCAATAGGGAGCTCGTCAAATAATCTGCTTTACAGATGTGGTCCGTCTCTGATTCTCCATGTGCTTATTACAGTCACCCTGTGTCTTTTTCAGGTACACATAGACAAACAATTGCCCTGAGGTTCTGGGGTCTGCTTTTCCACACCATTGTCCAGAGGCTTGCAAATGTTAGAATTGTCTTGCCTAAACTCCATTGTAAGAAGAACAACTTCTGAGTTAGCATTTTCTAATGATATCCAAGGCACGACACTAACTCTCCATCATCTCCTGCGACAGTTTAGCCTCCCCTGCAGAGTTACCACCATCTGACCAAGGTAGGCAGCACTCCAAGATCCCTCAATCATGAGACAGTTCTTCTGCTGTCGCTTGTAGCTCTACACTGCCCTCTCATTCCTGGGTCTCCATTGGCTGCCCAGATGGAGGCCATCTCATGATATTCAGATCTACTGCTCTGGTACACCAGTTCATGGCACCGTCCCCAATCCTTGCTGGGCTATGTGCCTTGGACTGTAGTCAGTGCAGGCTCACATAAATCGAATCATTCAAATGTACAAAATTAGAAGCAGGAGTAGACCATTTGGCCCCTCAAGCCTGCTTGACCAACCAATAAGATCATCTGATTACTCCACATGCCTGCCTACATTTGAAAACTTTGCACCCTCTTGCTCTTCAAGATTCTATTTATCTGTGCCTTAAAAATATTCAAAGACTTTTCTCTTGCCTTTTGAGGAAGAGTATTCCAAAAAGTGTTCCACTTTCTGTGCGAAAAACATTTCTTCTCACCTCTATTTAAAGGGGTGTTCCCTGTTCCCTATCTATCTAGAACCCATGGTTCTAGATTCTCCCACAAGGCGAAACGTCCTTTCCATATTCTCCCTGTTCAGAGCCCCTCAGGATCTTGTATGTTTCAGTGAAGTCGCCATTTGCTCTCTCCGATACTGGGGAATACAAACCTTACCTCATTAGGCACGCCCCTCACTCCAGGTATTCATCTTGTAAAACCTCTCTGAACTGCTTCCAACACATTTACATCCTCATTTAGATAAGGAGACCAATACGGTACACTGTGCTCCGAATGTGATCTCTGTATAACTGAAGAATAATGATCATATTTTTGTATCCTATTCTTCTTGTTTTCTATTTGGTTCATAATCACTTACTGTATTTGTGGGTGGCACGGTGGTACAGTGGTTAGCACTGCTGCCTCACAGCGCCTGAGACCCGGGTTCAATTCCCGCCTCAGGCGACTGACTGTGTGGAGTTTGCACGTTCTCCCCATGTCTGCGTGGGTTTCCTCCGGGTGCTCCGGTTTCCTCCCACAGTTCAAAGATGTGCAGGTAAGGTGAATTGGCCATGCTAAATTGTCCGTAGTGTTAGGTAAGGGGTAAATGTAGGGGTATGGGTGGGTTGCGCTTCGGCAGGTCGGTGTGGACTTGTTGGGCCGAAGGGCCTGTTTTCACACTGTAATGTAATCTAATCTAATCTAAACCTCCATTCTAATCTTTTATGTTTCATGCATGAGGACATTGAGTCTTCCATATCACATACACGTCACCATTCTGATAATATGCTTCTTTAATCTTCCTGCCTAAGTTGATCATCTCACCTCTTCCCACATTGTACTCCATTTGACAATCTCTGCCTGCTCACTTAAACTATCTATATTCTCCTTTTATAATCTTTTCACAACTTGTATCTTCCACCTGATGTGTTCCCATCCTGCCACATGTGATCAATGTGTACATATGTAAATTTATTACATGTAATATATGTGAATACTATGTGTTAAATACACCAATGTATATAGAGTATAGTATATTTATTGTCTGTGTGTCTGTATAGAAGTGAACTCCAGGACTTCCTGGCTCCATCAGTTCCTTAGACTGCAGCTTGACTGGTTAAATGGGGTCAGATTTAATCACTTCATAGCAATCATAAGTTCTCGGAGCAGAATTGGGCCATTCAGTCCCTAGAGTCTGGTCTAGCATTCGATCATGGCTGAAATGTTTCTCAACCCCATTCTCCTGCCTTCTCCCCCTAATGTTTGATCCCCTTACTAGTCAAGAACCTATTTATCTCTGTCTCAATGACTTTGCCTCTGTAGATTCTACCCTCTGGCTGAAGAAAGTCCTACTCATCTCAGTTCTAAATGGTTGTCCCTTTACTTTGAGGCTTTGCTCTCAGGTCTTAGTCTCTCCTAGCGGAAACATTACCTTCGTGTCCACTTTATCCAGACCTTCTCAGTATGTTGCAAATTTCAATGAGATCACTCTCATTCTTCTAAACTCTGTTGAGTACTGACCCAGAGTCCTCAACTGACCCAGAGTCCTCAACTGACCCAGAGTCCTCAACTGCTCCCCATATGATATGTTCTTCATCTCTGGGATCTTCTGCGGGCCCCCTCCAACACCAATACATCCTTCCTTGGATATAGGGCCCAAAACCGTTTACAATATTCCAAAAGCAGTCTGCCCAGAGACTTATACAGCTTCAGCAATACACTCCTGCCCTTGTATTCAAGCACTCTTAAAATGAATGTAAAATTGCATTTACCTTCCTAACTGCCAACTGAACCTGTATGTTAACTTCAAGAGAATCCTGAACTGGGAGTCCCTAGTCCGTTTGTGCTTCAGACTTCCAAAGCCTTTCCCCATTTGGAAAATATTCTACGTCTCCAGTCTTTCTACCAAAAGTGCATAACTTCACACTTTCCCACATTGTATTCCAACTGACACTTCTTTGCCCACTCTCCCAGTTCTTCTGCACCTATATTGCAACTTCAACACTACCCGAGCTTTCAGCTGTCTTTGTGTCAAACCTAGCAACACTGCCCTCAGTTTCTTTGTCCAGATTGTTAGTTGTGGTCACGGCATGTGGAACTCCACTAGTCATCAGCTGCCATCTTGAAAAAGGCCCCTTTATCCCTCTTCTCTGCTTTCTGTCAGTCAGCCAATCCTCTATCCATGCCAGTATTTTGCCCCTAACATCATGGGTTCTTACCTTCTTTAGCAGCCTCCTGTGTGGTACCTTGTTAAAGACCTTCTAGAAATCCAAATAGATCACCATCCACTGGCTGGTCTTTGTTGACTTGCTCATTACTTCCTCAAAGGTTTCTCACAGATTTTTAAGGCATGGCTTTCCCTTGATGAAGACATGCCGACTCAGCTCTATTTTATCATGCACTTCCAAGTACCTTGCATTTCATCCTTAATAATAGACTCTAAAATGGTACTAATGGCTGAGGTCTGGCTAACCAGCCTATAGTTTCCTGTTTTCTGGCTCCAATGCTTTTTAAACAGGGGGTATATCGGCTATTTTCCAGTCCTCTGGGGTCCTCCCTGACTCTAGTGATTCTAGAAAGATCACCACCAATGTCTGCACAATCTCCTCAGCTATCTCCTTCAGGACTATGGAGAGTAGTCCATTTGTTCTGGGTGATTTATGCACCTTCAGATCTTTCAGCTCCCCAGCACCTTCTCTTTATTGGTGGTCACTACACTCACCTCTGCCCCCTAACTCTCTTGATGTTCTGATACACTGTTGGTATCTTACCCTGTGAAAACCGACACAAAGTACCCGATTTTTAGTTCCTCAGCCATTTGTTTGTTCGACATTACTACTTCTCCTGCCTCCTTTTCCAGCAGTCCAATGTCTATTCTTGCCTCTCTCTCACCTTTATAATTATACAAGAAAAAGCTCTTGCAAACTTCATTTACATTACTAGCTAGCTTGCACTTGTATTTCGTTTTCTCTGGCCTTTTTGCTCTTTTAATTGTTCTCTGCTGGTTTTTAAAGGCTTCCAACCCACTGACTTCCCACTAATCTTCACCACATTGTCACCTCTGCTGTCCCTGACTTCTCTTATCAGCAATGGTTGCCTCATCCTCCCTTTGGTATGGCTCTTCTTCCTTGGGATGAATTTCTGCTGTGCCAACTGAATTACCCCAGAAACCCTCGCTATTGCTGCTAGGTTCCCCTTCCTGTCAACTCTGTCCAGCTCCTCCCTTACGTCTTTATAGTTACCTTTACTCAATTGTGTTATATTTGATTACAGCTTCTTCCCTCGAACTGCAAGGTGAATTCTATTATACTTTTGGTCACTGGCCCCTCAGAGTTCCTTCACCTTAACCTCGCTAATCAAGTCTTCCTCATTGCACATCACAAATCCAGAACTACCTGTTGCCTCATGGTCTCTACCACAAGCTGCTCCAAAAACAGACATTCCACAAATTTGGAGATGCTGGTGTTGGACTGGGGTATACAAATTTAAAATTACACAATACCAGGTTATAGTCAAACAGGTTTAATTGGAAGCACACTAGGTTTCGAAGCGCTGCTCCTTCATCAGGTGGTAGTCTGATGACAACCACATGATGAAGGAGTGGCGCTCCGAAAGCTAATGTGCTTCCAATTAAACCTGTTTGACTATAACCTGGTGTTGTGTGATTTTTAACATTCCACAAATTCCTTTTCTTCATCTGCTATCAATCTAATTCTCCCAGTCAACCAGCATATTGAGGTCCCCATTGATTATTGTAAAAGTGCTATTCTTACATGCCTTTCTTATCTCCTTATTTATTTTCTGCCCCATGCTGGGACTGCACATAACTCCTGTCACAGTCTTTTATCCTTTTGCGGTTCCTCACGTTTACCCATGGAGATTCTACGCCTGCCAATTCTTGTGACTGATTTAATTTCATTTCTCACTAACAAAGCAACCCTTCTCCCTCTGCTTGTCCTTTTGATAAGGTGTGTATCCTTGCATGTTTAAAGTTTAACTTTTCAACCAACTTTCTAAATTTAGCTTCCATAATTGTCCCTGTGATGTCAGACTTTTGCGTTGAGCCTCTGATTCTGGACTTGAATTTATCCTGTTTTTAGAGTCATAGAGATGTACAGCACAGAAGCAAACCCTTTAGTCCAACTTGTCCATGCTGACCAGTTATCCTAAATTAGTCTTGTCCCATTTGCCAGCATTTGGCCCATATCTCTCTCAACCCTCCCTATTTACATAACACCCAAATGCCTTTTAAATGGTGTAATTGTATCAGCCTCCACTATTTCCTCTGGCAGTTCACTCCATACACTCACCACTCTGTGTGAAAATGTTGCCCCTCAGGGTCTTCTTAAGTATTTCCTCTGTCACCTTAAACTTATGCCCTCTAGCTTTGGACTCCCCTCACCTGGCAGAAAGACCTTGACTATTCACCATATCCATGTCCCTCATGATGTTTATAAACTTCTATAAGGTCACCCTTTAGCCTTCAACTCTTCAGAGAAAATAGCCCAGCCTATTCAGTCTCTCCCTGCAGTTCAAATCCTCTAACCCTGGGAACATTCTTGTAAATCTTTTCTGAAGCCTTTCAAGTTTCATAACATCCTTCCTATAGCAGGGAGACTAGAATTGAACACAACATTCCAAAAGTGGCCTAACCAATGTCCAGTACAGCTGCAACATGACCTCCTGAATCCTATACTTAGTGCACTGACCAATAAAAGCAAGTATACTATTTGCTGCCTTTACTACGCTATTGACCTAAGACTTTCAAGGAACTATGAACCTGCACACCAAGTCTCTTTGTTCAGCAACAATCCCCAGGACTTTACCATTAAGTGTATAAGTCCTGCCCTGATTTGCCCTGCCAAAATGTAACACCTTACATTTATCTAGATTAAACTCTATCTGCCACTGCTTAGCCTCTTGGCCCATCTGATCAAGGTCCTGTTGCCTCTGAGGGAACCACCTTCGCTATCCACGCCTCCAATTTTGGTGTCATCTTCAAGCTTACGAACCATGATTACTTTAAATGTGTATCCTGCTGTTCTCGATCCTTTCACAAATGAGAACTATTTCTCCCAATCTCTTCTGTGCGGGGTCTTCATGATTTTGAATATCATTATCCAACCCCCTCTCCAAGGAAAATAGTCCTAAGACAATCTCATCAGATTTTTGAATGGCATGCATGTTCTACATATCGATCTCAAAACCAAAATCAACATACCATGCCTTACCTTCAGTATTCGGAGACTTACTGTGAAAGTGAAGAGTTAAACATAAAAAAATTAAAGGATAGAAGTTAGAGGTGGTTTGAAATTAAAAAGTTTTAAAACAAAACCTTGCAAGCTATGATCCAAAAAAAAAGCAGAAAGCACCTCTTCCCCTCTGCACTGAATTCTTACCCTGCCTCCAAATTCCCTGAACTGTGTAGTCAGTTAGGCTACGTCTCACTACCTGTAATTTATTTGTAATGATGGGTCAAACAGGAAGAGGGATTACTTCCTGGCTAACACATTCTCACTCTTGGTTCTTTCCTATCTTTAATTGAATAATTTTCTACCTTTATCCTTTACAAACCTTTCTGATTTGAGGAAGCCGAGATTTCTTAATGCTGTGCCATCTTGCCTTGGTAATTGTGGAATTTATAACTTTCTCTGTCTCCTTAACATGAATACTCAGAGTCCAAAAACCTGTGGCTACGTAGCCAAGTACTATTCCCTCTCATACTCTTGTTACTGTATAAATGGGAAGAACGTGTGCATGTGAATATAGAGGTGTGTGTCTGTGTGTGTGTCTTTCTGAATAATTCTTTCTATTGATCTAAATTTTTGTGTAAACATTCAATAAGAGTCTGTGACCATTTAATATCGAAGCTAGAACTGTATATCTGTGTCTTTTGACGATTGTAAACTCCTAAATCAATCTATTTCTTTTCCTTTTTCCAAACCGGTGATTTTTGCCATGTATTTCAGATCTGCTTCCTTCTGTTGCAGATACTGGTCCCTGGAATAAAGCCAAAACACACTCTCTTGTGCAATACATTTTCTCTTTAGGCTTCCTGTCTGTCTTCTCCCTGGGAATTGAAAAGAATCTTCTTTTAGAGTTGTAATCTCAGGGACCCTTCCCTCAGTTTTGCTGCTCTGGCCATGTATCCCATCTCTGCTTATTCCTTTCTTCAGCTTCCAGTTAGTACGGAAAGGATGGATTAGAACAGGGAACACTCCTGCAATTCTGAGTGACAATCAGACCAGTGGCCAAAGTTTCATTTGGTAGGAAAAATATCTGGGAAGACTGCAGGAAGTGGAGAGGCGAGAAAATACTGTATTTTCTACTTATTAGTAAATGTGATTTTTAAGATATTTGTAACTGGAATTTCTACATGAGATTTTAAATTGACCAAATGATTGGGAGGTTGTGTGGTACTTTTGCCATTTTCTGCATTGGAAAAGGGACAGTTTGCACACTTTCAATTTAATAACTTTCTCCTGTGATGTTAAACAATGACCAGCCTCCCACAGTGTCACAATTAGTTAAAATAGCAGTGCATTGCTGATCTAAGATTGCCTCTGTTATCATCCCCGTCTGAGTTTGTTGTCAGAGCTAGGCTGGGGCAAAAGTGAGTTTCAGGATCAAATGAGAGGAAGAGAACAGAGAGAGGTGCAATTAATTGGGGCAACACTTTAAAAGAGATTACATGTGCAAGATGGGCCAAATGGCATCCTTTTGGGTTGTAAGATTCTGAGTATCTTAGCTGGGGGGGTGGTGTGGGTAGAGGGTTTGGGGGAAATCATCAGGATTCCCTTCCTTTCAGTATCATGTGAGACTTTGTTTAAACGTCTGTGAAGACAGGATTACTTCCAATCCCAATGTTTTGGATTAACTGGAGCCAAAAACAAATCAGATCTAATGGTGGGGTGGGAGAGGGGGGAAGAACATATATTTCTTTAGCACCTCTCACATTCTCAGAATGCCCCGAGAAAACATTAGAATATTTCTGAAGTGCTGTTAATTTGGAATCAACTTGCACAAGGTAAGATTCCACAATCAGCAATGAGGTATTGATGAAACCATCTGTTTTAATGGTGAGGAATAAAACGTTGACCAGGAAGCCAGAGAGATCTCCCCTGTTCCTTTCGAATACTGTAATGGTATCACCTACATCCGCTTGAAAGAATAAATACGGTCTTGGTATAACAGTACAGCACTCCCTCGGCACTGTCTGCTTGTGCTTTTATGTACAAGATTCTAGAGAGAATTTGACAATCACAGAGGCACTGCAATTTTAAGTCTTTGCCAAAAAGATGGAAGTGATCAGCACCAAAGTAAACCCTGGGCAGGATGCCAGAGTTGAATTTAAAACTAGTAAAAACTCAGTGTGAAGCCAACCAGCGCTCACAAACAGGATACAGTTCATTGTCAGTTTGAAGGGGAGTGCAATGAGATTTGACAACAATGTCTTTTAACCTGCCCAAGTGCAACGCGAGAATCAAAAGCAACTGCAATCTTGTTGTAATTAAAATGACCACAACTTTTACCTCTTATGCACCGATGGAAATGGATGCTTGTTTCCTGCAATGCAGCAGTGATAATGTATCAGGTTGTTACATAATGGAAAGGACCATTAAGCTTGTCCAGTTCAGTCCATCCCAGGCTGCTGGCTTGTTGCTTTTGCAAACTCTGCAGAAAGATAGGAGACCAGAGTGATAGAACTTATTGGAGAGAAGTAATTGTGAAACGTTCGCCTGCAGCAACAACACAAAGACAGAAAGGATGTTGCTGGGCCTAAATTGGCTGTCACCTTTCCTACTTTACCAGAATGGATATATTTCAGATGTGTCTCATGAAATGCAAAACATATCCTGAGGTTCTGCACAGAATCTCCGAATAGTTAGTGCATAAGTAGGCCATTCAGTCCATTGTCTGTGCTGGCTTTCTGTAACTGGAATTAACCTAATGCCCCTCTCGTTTCGCTTCCCTGTAGCCGGAAATATTCTACAGTTGAAATAGTGATTCAATCAAAATTGACCCCTTTGTCCCTGCCTCTAGTGTTGTCTCAAGCAGCAAATGCAAATATAGTCACTCGTTGCAGGAAAATGTTTTCTTCTTGTCATCATTGATGTCCTTTGGTTCTCAAACCTTCCACATCTGGAGCCAGATTGTCCCTTTCCCCTGCACCAAGTTTGCTAAATGTGCTTGTTTTCATTTCTTGTGCTTCTTGTGTGGACCCTTTCCCCTCAGTTAGAGAAGTAGGAGGTCTGGAGAATTTTGTGTGGTACTTTTCGCTCAAATTATTTTAAACACAATCGTTCAATTTATTTAAAAATAGAGGTATCTGCTTTTCTGGATCACGCCAAAAAGAGGGGCTGCTTCTGTCTCCGTTACCAATAATCGTTAACTCTTCCCTTCACAGTCTCCTTCTCTGGAGCCAGGCCAGTCTAATATCTCTACCAAATGTATTCCCACTAGCCTCCCCCACCACCTTGCAGTCTCTTTTTGTTTTAATCAATCTGGTCGTTATTTCTATCAACTGTTTTCCTTAATGCACCAAACAGCCCAGCCTGCATCTTCTTGCATGTCTTTGTTCTGCTCTAAACTGAGACCAAGCGCACTGTCTGACTGTTTCCTAGGATTGTAAAGCTACGGAACAACTCCTTTCCCCCAGTTTTCCTTCCTCCTATGACTGAGAAGGTTCGGAATAAAAGATTATTGTTACCTTGCCACTACCTTCCATCTTTTTTCCTTTCTCTTTGGTATTTTGAACTTTGACCTGTTCTCTTGGGGGTTTGTCAATTATACACATATAATAATATGGATCTGCTCAAGCACTCAGTTGGTAATGCCTCCACTGGCCTATTTTCTACAATGATAAATATCCTTGTCCATGGGATGTAGATGCTACAGTTATCGCCTGTCTCTATTTGCCCTGAACAAGGTGGTGAGTTGACTTCTTGAACCTCTGCAGCCCATGCATCTAATGTGGAAGGAATTCTAGGATCTTGACCCAGTGACAGTGAAGGAATAGCAATATGTTTCCTAGTCACGATGATATGTGGCATGGAGGGGACCTCTCGGGTAATGCATTTGCAGTAGGAATGTACTTGTGCCTCAAAAGATCACCACATTCTCCACATCCATTTACTAACAAATGAAAGACCGTCAGACATGGACTTCTCACCAGTTTAGCAATATCCCCTCATCCCTGCGCCCTCGTCTCTCTATATGCCTGTCAATTATTTTCTTTTTGAAATACATATGTAAATTCTATTTTGAAAGTGACTACGAAGATGGGTCAAAACCCTGGACCTCCCTCCTAAGTGAATCTGCTTCCACTGCCCTTTCAAGCAGCAGATTTTAGACCAGCCAAACTGAATTTCTCCTCATCTCTCTCTGGCTCTTCTGTCAATAATTTTAAAAGCTACGCTCACTGACATCCAGGAAAGTGAGTACTGGCTCTGATATATCTCATATATAAAGATTAAACAAAGATTGAGAAATACCAAAAATAATCCTCAAAATGAATAAAAAAGTATGAAAATATATCATATAAGGAAAACGGAGCTCAATTTAAGAGGGCATTCTGGTTTTTAAAAATCTGCTTAATACTTGGAAATAAATTGTGGTGACCATGTGCAGTTGTTGGTGCCAGTAGAATATTGGACTTTCAATCTGTGCTCTTTGGCTACTGACCTTCCTGCTAGTATTCACAGTTATTTTCCTAGGTGCTACTGTCTAAAGCACTCAGCTTGGAACCTTTGATAAAGGATTTCAATTTGGGGGATGGTGTCGTGATAATGTAACTTTTCTGGTAATGCATTGGCCCAATCTCTGGCAACACCGGTTCAAATCCCATTATATCAGCGAATGGAATTTCCATCCAAAATTAGAATGTAAAGTAGTCTAATAGTTACCATGAAACCTCTGTTGATTTGTCATATTTGTTTTTTTATAAATCTGGTACCTTCATGCTGTTTAGAGAAGGAATTTTGCCAACCTTACTTGACTTAGCCTGGAGTCAGCACAATGTGTTGGAGTCAAGATTAGAGTTGTGCTGGGAAAGCACAGCAGGTCAGGCAGCATCCGAGGAGCAGGAAAATCAATGTTTCAGGCAGGAGCCCTTCCTGATGAAGGGCTCCTGCCCGAAATGTCAATTTTCCTGCTCCTCAGATGCTGCCCGACCTGCTGTGCTTTCCCAGCACCACTCTAATCTTGACTCTAATCTCCAGCATTTGCAGTCCTCGCTTTCGCAATGTGTTGGACTCTTATGGATCCTCGGAAATGACTCTAGCAGGTCACTCAGGTCAAGGTTAATTGGGGCCGGGTGAACAAAATACTAGCCTTTCCCAGCAACACCCACAGCCCATGAAAGAATAAAGAATGTATTAAATCTGCCCTTAACCATCTCTATTCAAAGGGATAGAGCATTGGTTCTGAAAAGAGTAAAGATTTTAAGGTGCTAATCAATAGTCATGGAATTGGGGTATGAGGTGTGTGACTTGAACAAATACCATTTTTTGAAAAAAACTCTAGCATGTTCTATGACCTCAATTTCTGCCAAAGTGCATTACAGTCTCTAACGTAACCACTGTCATAATTTAGGAACCAAGGCAACCATTTGAGTGCAGCAAGATCCCACAATAGCAATGTTACCATGACCATGTAGCCTTGTCATAATGGATAAATATTGCCCCAAGACATTGAGAAAGACTCCTCTGTTGTTCTTCATAGTGCCTTGGAATCCTTTACATCCACCAGAGAAAGCAGACATGTTGAACGGGGCCATGTCATTCATGAGGATATGTGCCTCTGACATTGCACTACTTCTTCATTACTGGAAAAGATTTTACATTCAAACCTCTGGATTGGGACTCAAACTACCAAGCTATCCAATCAGCCAGGCTACCATCTCAGAACACTTATGGAGCTTGAAATAGGGAAGTGCTGATGAATTCCACCCCTACTGCTGATCTGCATTTCTCTTGCCTATACTGACAGCACACACATCCAACACTTCTCTTCGTTTGGCTTTTGTATTTGTTTCTTCTATGTTAATTACTATGCAAGTGTTCTATTGGGCATTTGATGATATGATTTTCACATTGTTGCAGATTTTGTTAATTAGGCTTAAATCCTTTAAGTGCTTAAACTCTGTGATCTAATTATAAATAAAACCTTACAGAATTGAGACATCATCTAAGCATCCCTGTATTATTACTGGGATATCAAAGCAGCATGATTCTGAGTGTGTGTAATTTTCATGCTGTGTCCTTTTGAAGTTTGCCAAAAATAACAGGCGGACAAATAAATTATATTCCCACCCTTCCAAGCATGTCTGTAAAGTTATTAAACTATATCACAGTGGAATTCTGTAAGATATGTCATTCTATCACCTTGGGGTCAAGCGCACATGGAGGTGAGGTTTCTGGCTTTTCAGCACTGGGGTACAGTACTGATGGGGACTGGTCTGTCACTGTATAACCCTGGGATACACAGTACTGATGGGGACAGATGTATCACTATTTAAAACTGGGGCACAGTACTGGTGGGGACATGTCTGTCACTGTGTAACACTGGGGTACAGTACTGGTGGGGACAGGTCTGTCACTGTATAACACTGGGCTCTAGTACTGGTGGGGACAGGTCTGTCACTGTGTAACACTGGGGTACAGTACTGGTGGGTATAGCTCTATCACTGTATAACACTGGGCTCCAGTACTGGTGGGGACAGGTCTGGCACTGTATAACACTGGGGTACAGTACTGGTGGGGACAGGTCTGTCACTGCATAACACTGGGCTCTAGTACAGGTGGGGACAGGTCTGTCACTGTATAACACCAGGGTACAGAACTGGTGCGAACAGGTCTGTCACTGTATAACCCTGGGGCACAGTACTGGTGGGGACAGGTCTGTCACTGTATAACACCGGGGTACAGTACAGGTGGGGACAGGTCTGTCACTGTATAACACTGGGGTACAGTACTGGTGGGGACAGGTCTGTCACTGTATAACACTGGGGTACAGTACTGGTGGGAACAGGTCTGTTACGGTATAACCCTGATGTACAGTACTGGTGGGGACAGGTCTATCACTGTGTAACACTGAGGTACAGTACTGGTGGGCATAGGTCTATCAGTGTATAACACTGGGCTCCAGTACTGGTGGGGACAGGTCTGTCACTGTATAACACTGGTGTACAGTACTGGTAGGGACAGATGTATCACTATTTAAAACTGGGGTACAGTACTGATGAGGACAGGTCTGTCACTGTGTAACACTGGGGTACAGTACAGGTGGGGACACGTCTGTCACTGTGTAGCACTGGGGTACAGTACTGGTGGGCATTGGTCTATCACTGTATAACAATGGGGTACAGTACTGGTGGGGACAGGTCTGTCACTGTATAACACTGGGGTACAGTACTGGTGGGCATAGGTCTATCACTGTATAACACTGGGCTCCAGTGCTGGGTGGGAACAGGTCTGTCACTGTATAACCCTGGGGCACAGTACTGGTGGGGACAGATCTGTCACTGTATAATACTGGGGCACAGATCTAGTGGGGACAGGTCTGTCACTGTATAACACTGGGCTACAGTACTGTTGGGGACACGTTTGTCACTGTATAACACCGGGGTACAGTACTGGTGGGAACAGGTCTGTCACTATACAACTGGGGTACAGTACTGGTGGGAGCAGATCTGTCACTGTATAGCTCTGGGGTACAGTATTAGTGGGGACAGATCTGTCACTGTATAACTCTGGGATACAGTACTGGTGGGAATGGGTCTGTCACTGTATAATCTTGAGGCACAGCGCTGGTGGGTTAAGGTCTGTCACTGATAACAGTGGAGTACAGTACTGGTGGGGACATGTCTGTGACTGTAATAACATGGGTACAGTACTGGTGGGGACAGGTCTTTCACTGTATAATACTGGGGCACAGATCTAGTGGGGACAGGTCTGTCACTGTATAACACTGGGATACATTACTGACGGAGACAGGTCTGTCACTATGTAACACTGGGGTACATTACTAGTGGGGTCAGGTCTGTCACTGTATAACACTGGGCTCCAGTGCTGGTGGGGCCAGGTCTGCCACTGTATAACACCAGGGTACAGTACTGGTGGGGACAGGTCTGTCACTGTGTAACACTGTGGTACAGAACTGGTGGGGACAGGTCTGTCACTGTATAACACTGGGCTCCAGTACTGGTGGGGACAGGTCTGTCACTGTATAACACCAGGGTACAGTACTGGTGCGAACAGGTCTGTCACTGTATAACCCTGGGGCACAGTACTGGTGGGGTCAGGTCAGTCACTGTATAACACTGGGCTCCAGTACTGGTGGGGACAGGTCTGTCACTGTATAACACTGGGCTCCAGTACGGGTGGGGACAGGTCTGTCACTGTATAACACCAGGGTACAGTATTGGTGCGAACAGATCTGTCACTGTATAACCCTGTGGCACAGTACTGGTGGGGACAGGTCTGTCACTGTATAACCCTGGGGTACAGTACTGGTGGGGTCAGGTCAGTCACTGTATAATACTGGGGCAAAGATCTAGTGGGGACAGGTCTGTCACTGTATAACCCTGGGGCATAGTACTGGTGGGGACAGATCTGTCACTATATAATATTGGGGCACAGACCTAGTACGGACAGGTCTGAGACTGTATAACACTGGGATACCGTACTTGTGGGGACACATTTGTCACTGTATAACACCAGGGTACAGTACTGGTGGGAACAGGTCTGTCACTGTATAACCCTGGGACACAGTACTGGTGGGGATAGATCTGTCACTGTATAATACTGGGGCACAGATCTAGTGGGGACAGCTCTGTCACTGTATAACACTGGGCTACAATACTGGTGGGGACACATTTGTCACTGTATAACACCGGGGTACAGTACTGGTGGGAACAGGTCTGTCACTATAAAACGTGGGTACAGTACTGGTGGGAGCAGATCTGTCACTGTATAACTCTGGGGTACAGTATTAGTGGGGACAGATATGTCACTGTATAACTCTGGGATACAGTACTGGTGGGAACGGGTCTGTCACTGTATAATCCTGAGGCACAGCACTGGTGGGTTAAGGTCTGTCACTAATAACAGTGGAGTACAGTACTGGTGGGGACAGGTCTGTGACTGTAATAGCATGGGTACAGTACTGGTGGGGACAGGTCTTTCACTGTATAATACTGGGACACAGATCTAGTGGGGACAGGTCTGTCACTATATAACCCTGGGGCATAGTACTGGTGGGGACAGATCTGTCACTATATAATATTGGGGCACAGACCTAGTACGGACAGGTCTGAGACTGTATAACACTGGGATACCGTACTTGTGGGGACACATTTGTCACTGTATAACACCGGGGTACAGTACTGGTGGGAACAGGTCTATCACTGTATAACCCTGTGGCACAGTACTGGTGGGGACAGGTCTGTCACTGTATAACACTAGGGTGCAGTACTGGTGGGGACAGATCTGTCACTGTATAACTCTGGGGCACAGTATTAGTGGGGACAGATCTGTCACTGTATAACTCTGGGATACAGTACTGGTGGGAACGGGTCTGTCACTGTATAATCCTGAGGCACAGCACTGGTGGGAACA
This sequence comes from Chiloscyllium plagiosum, assembly GCF_004010195.1. NCBI lineage: Eukaryota > Metazoa > Chordata > Chondrichthyes > Orectolobiformes > Hemiscylliidae > Chiloscyllium > Chiloscyllium plagiosum. Next base: position 62,420,991 of record NC_057722.1, read on the forward strand.
GGTCTGTCACTAATAACAGTGGAGTACAGTACTGGTGGGGACATGTCTGTGACTGTAATAGCATGGGTACAGTACTGGTGGGGACAGGTCTTTCGCTGTATAATACTGGGGCACAGATCTAGTGGAGACAGGTCTGTCACTGTAACACTGGGCTCTAGTACAGGTGGGGACAGGTCTGTCACTGTATAACACCAGGGTACAGTACTGGTGCGAACAGGTCTGTCACTGTATAACATGGGTACAGTACTGGTGAGGACTGGTCTCTCACTGTATAATACGGGGGCACAGATCTAGTGGGGACAGGTCAGTCACTGTATAACACTGGGGTACAGTACTGGCGGGGACAGGTCTGTCACTGTGTAACACTTGGGTACAGTACTGGTTGGGACAGGCCTGCCATTTTGTAACACTGAGGAACAGGTAGAGTTTGGACAGAAGATTAAACATGCAATTATTGCAGAATATTGAAGTATGATTGTGTTTGTTTCCATGTATTGCTACTGGATGACTCTTTATTCCCAAACATCATTGTGTTCAAATGGAGATGATCGAGTGTGACGAAGGTTTGGAATGGGTTATTGTATCGTGTGCAGGTTTGTTGCAGAAACTTTGCTGGTAGCTGCTGACCCAGTCGGGGTTAAGGTGGTGTGACTTTGCATCTGACCTAAAATGGTGCTGTTGCATTTTACTGATCTTCAGAACATTTATTTTTTCAATTTCTCATCAAGATGAATCAGTCAGAAAGGTTGGTAAGCTTTCAGTTTGAAAGGATTAAGTCACCATTCAATGTTTTCAGGATGCTGGTGGGTGTCTTGTGATTTGTGGAATTTCCCTGGAGAAATTACAACAGGGAATGATAAATGATGATGTAATTGGGTTACAGAGATACATTTAATCATTTTCCTATCTGAAGTGAACGTTTGGTCTGGCAAACTGTGCCTTTTCTAATATATTGTTACCAAGATGGGCTTAAATAAATAAAAGCAATTCTGCACCTTTTCTCAAGTTATTGTGTGGAGATTTTGAAGTCTTCTTTGTGTTTTCCTGTGATTTTACACAAGGTGCATACTGCCACATCTTTGACCCTTGCGTTAGTGCAACATTTCAGGCAAAATCCTGCTAATGGTAACATGAGAATATGTCCCTGAATATATTTTGTGGTAAATATGATTTTATTCATGTATTATCATGTATTTTTGAATGATTTGGGTGTTGTTAGCAAATGGGGAATAAATCTGCTGTGTTTGTCTTGGCCTCATGAACTTGCACAGACTTTTTTTTTCTATTCCCCCCAATCCTTGCAGATATCTTTAATTTACTCGGTTATGTTTCTCTCTCTGCTCTCTTTCAATTTAATTGCCACCTACCATAACCTTTTCCACCTGGAATTGGGAGGTGTACAGATTTAAGTAGGTTATTTTAACCTAGAAAGGTGTTACAGCACACCATTGATATGTGGTATATTACATTTGAGCACCGCACATATTCTGTTTTCATGTTTTGTACAAGGATCCGTCACAGGGTGAGGCCATTCAACCCATTATGCCTGTGTGCAGCCTCTTTGCAATTAGCCCCAATCTCGATCAGTTTTTCCCAGAGTCCTGTGCACTTTTCATTTTCAAGCAACATCTGATTCCTTTTAGAAACTTCCTATTGAATTGGATTCCGTGTCTCATTCAGGCAGGGCCAGATCATAACAACTCACTGAGTGAAAATGTTGTCCTTATGACCCTTTTGGTTTTGCTCAAATCCTTGGCCCCTGTTTACCAACCCTCTGTTAATGAAGACGACCTATCCTTAATGAAAGCCTCATGATTTTGGATCTTTCTCTTTGGATATTTAAAAATTCACAAAGAATAGGTCAAAGTTTTTGTGCCAAAGATTATACAATATTGATCACAGCTGCCCAAACGTCATTTACATAACATACATTATTCCCTTTTTTTAATAAAAAAGCAGACCAAGGACCCTCTGATTCTGGTGGTTTATTACTAACATGACTGGACCAGTAATCCAGAACTCCAAGCTAACCTTCTGAGGGCCATAGGTTCTAATCCAACCATGGCAGATAGTAACATTCGAATTCTGTGGAAAACAAAAGGCTGGTCCCCAACAGCGACCATGTAATCACTGTCCATTGTTTTAAAACCCATCTGGTTCACTAATGTCCTTTAGGGAAGGAAATCTGCCTGGTTTGGCCTCCATGTGGCTCCAGACTCATTACAATATTGTTAAGTCTAAGCTGCCATCTGGACAATTAGAGATGAATGAGTAGATGCTGGCCTAGTCAAGTGATGGCCATTCTATAAAAAATGTATTCATGAGTTGTGGGTGTTGCTGGCTGGGCCAGCATTTATTGCCCCATCCCTAGTTGCACTTAATGTAATGGTGGGCTGCCTTCTTGAAACACTGCTATCCATTTGCGGTACGTAGGCCCACAATACTGTTCCAGGATTTTGACCCAGTGACAATAAGGGAACGACAATTTTACTTCCAAGTCAGGATGGTGAGTGCCTTGGAGGGGAACTTGCAGATGCTGGTGTTCCCATTTTTCTGCTGTCTGTGTCTTTCCATATGGAAGTGGTTGTGGATTTGAATGGTGCTGTTTAAGAAATCTTGGAGAATTTCTGCAGTGCATTTTATTGATGGCTCATACTGATGCTACTAAGTGTTGGTGGTGGAAGGAGTGAGTGCTTGTGGATGTGATGCCACTCCAGTAGGCTGCTTTGTCCTGGATGGTGTCAAGCTTGTTGAGTGGTGTTGGAGCTGCACCTATCCTAGTTGGGAGTATTCCATCACAAAAATGTTATGTACCTTGTAGATGGTGGATTGGCTTCAGGGAGTTGGAGGTGAGTTACAATGAACTATGTTCCCTGACCTCTCTGACTCCTCCCAGACCCCACACCATTGTCACCCACAGGCAGTTGGAAAGCAGATAGACCTCTGAATAGTATATCTGAATAGTTTATCCTTGATTGTCACTCAAAATTTATCTTCTGCGGGCAATATTTTTGAAATAAATTCAAGAAAAAGATTCAAATCTATGTAATGCCACCATGATTTTTCTCCTGGGTTTTGTTGGCAATTAATGAGAATGGTAAGTGATTCTATATTACACCTAAACCATTATGCTCAACAACTCTGAGGTAGTCGACGAACACCAAACCTCCAATCAACAGGTAGTTGTTGCTGAGGAAGTGCTTTACTTACTACTCTCTCTTCTGTTCTGTCACTTTAAATAATTGGTGCACATATACCCTCACAAGCTGTCACTCTGCATCCCACCCTTTAGAATTGTATTCCTTATTCTATATGGCTTTCAATGTTCTTCTTATCAAAAACGCATTACCTCACTCTTCTCTGCATTTAATTAATCTGCCAATTATCTGCCCACTCTACCACATCTATGTCCTTCTAGAGTTCTACACTGCTCTCCTTGTATTTTACAATTCTTCCAAATTTCATGTTATTTGTAAACATTGAAATTATCCCCTGCGTACCTAGATTCAGATCATTAATATATATCAGGAAAAGCCAGCGTCCCAGTACATGCTCCTGCACTACAAATCTTTCTCCAGCCTAAAAAGTATGCATTGACCATCACTCTCTGTTTCCTATCAATCAGCCAATTCTGTAGCTTTTTTGACTGTGTGGCATGCCAGCTTGGAGTCAGTCCTCATCTGAGGAGATTCACATCTCCTGTTTTTTTCTTCTTTTTTCTTTTGTTTCTTCTTTTTTCCCCACACTACTGCCAAACAGCAGTCATGTTTATTTCTCCCCAGCACCCATGTCATGTGTGTGTACCAATTCGATATCTATTTATTCCATTTATTCCATTACCCACAACTTCCCTCAAATGTCTGGTGTGTGGCACCAAATTAAACGTCTTCTGAAAGTCCATAGAGTGTCTATGGACTTATGTATCTATGGACAATATGACAGTGTCATAGAGGTCTACAGTGTGGAAACAGGCCCTTTGGCCAACCTTACCCATGCCGCCCAGTTTTCACAATTCAAACTAGTCCCATTTGTCATAAGCAGCATGGCCCTCACTGATCCTTGCTGTTACCTCTTCAAAAAACTGCAGCAAGTTGGTAAAACATGAGTTCTTCCTTAAAAATTGATGCTATTTCTTCCTCATCAACACTCCTTTTTCCACATGATTATTACTTTAATCCTGACTAATTATTTCTAGAAGGATCCCCGTGCCGTATTTAAACTGACTGGTCTGTAATTACTGGGCTTACCCTCACAAGATGGTAATGTTTGCAGTTTTCCAATCTTCTGGGACGTCAATGGAGTTGAGGCAGGACTCCCTTTTTCACTTTCCACTTTATGTAAAATTTTTGGAGCATTGCATCCGATCCCAGTGTGTTGTCAACTTAAGTATTAAACTATATCTGACAATTATTTCTTGTCATATTTGAAACCTGCTAGCGACACAGTTCCCTCCTCTGACATCACCGTCTGGGTAGCATCTCTTTCTTAATGCAAAAGAATCACTTGACACTTCAGCCATGCCCCACCTCCAGATGTAAATCCTTTTTTTAATCCCTAATTGGCCATACTCCCTCTTTTGCCACTCTTTTACTGTTTATATATCTACAGAACACTTAAGGATTCCTCTTTAAGTTAGGTGCCAATCTTTTCCCACAATTCTTTGTCATTGAGTCATAGATTCATGAAGCAATGAAAAAGGTCCTCCAGCCCTTTGTGTCTGTTCTGGTCATCTAGTATCTATCTGATCCAATCCCATTGTCCAGCACTTGGTGTGTAGACTTGTACGTTATCTCATTTCAAGTAGTTCTTAAATGTCTTGAGGGTTTATGCCTTTGTCAACCCTTAAGCAGCGAACTACAAGTCCATTATCCTCCAGTACTCACCACAAAAAATACAATCAAGTTGTTAGCCACGACAAAGCCATGCTGACTATCCCCGTCTAACCCATTTCTCTAAGTGGAGATTAATTCTCTACGACAGGTCTCACTAGTCTGTAGTTTCCTGGTTTATTTCTACTACACTTCTTGAATAATGGAATCATATTAGGTGTCCTCCAGTCCTCTGGCCCACTCCTGTTTTCAGATTGGATATTTTTCATTATTAACATTAGAGCCCCGACAGGAGCGTAGGGTACATCTCATCTGGGCCTGGGGATTTGTCCACTTTCAAGCCCACTAAAACTGCTAGTACCTCCTCTCTCTCAGTGCTAATTTGTTCAAGGATATCACACTATCTCTGCCTGATTTTTATACCTACACCTACCCTCCTCTATGGTAAATGCAGGCATTTTAAACCTCAGCTATGTGGATTGGCTCCACACTTGGTTCCTAATGGACTTTAATGTTTCCCTGGTGATCCTCTTGCCCCTAATATACTTATAAAACACCTTTGGATTTTCACTAATGTTACCCACCAATGTTCTTTCTTAATCCTTTGCTTTCCTAATTCCTTTTTTAAGTAACTTGCTGCACTTTCTATGTACACGTCCGGGGCTTCTGCTGTTTAGAGCCCTCACGATCTATCATAAACTTTCTTCTTTTAATCTTGTTCAATTCTGTACATCCCTTCACAACCAGGGTTCTTGGACTTGTTTGGCACACCCTTCACACCTTTACAAAAGCTCTCACTAATTCCCTTTTGAGTGTCTCAACTACTCTGATGTGGATTTTCCTGCAAGTAACTGTTCTCAATACACTGTCTTCTCTTAGTAAAATTGACCTTCCCAAATTCAGTTCAGATCATTTATTTCTGGTCCATCTTTGTCTTTATTTATAATTACCTTACGTCTTACTGAATTATGTTCAGTATTGTTGAAATGCTGCCTCACAGCCACATCTATCACTTACCCACCTTCATTCCCTTAAAATTAGGTCCAGCACCACTTCTCTTGTAGCACTTTCTAAATTTGGACTTAAAAAGTTATCTTGGACACATTGTAGGAATTCTACCCCTTCCAAGCCTTTCATCCTATCTATCCGAGTTAATATTGCGGAAATTGAAATTCCCTACTATTGTTATCCTATTATTTTTTATGCTTCTCTAAGGTTTGCCTATGTATCTGCCTGTCTAGCTCTTCCTGATTGTTTATGGGTATAGAGCAGTGATTCCAGCAGCACACTTCAATAAGACAAATAGTTCCACTGCACATCCACTTTTATCAGCCAAACTGGTTGCTCACAAATATGACATTTACTTGCAGTTACTATGTGTCTGACCTTACTAGAGGGATTTGCAACATGGCAAGTACAACAAACTAAAGAGGGATCAATTGAGCTAACATTTCACATTTCATAATGATACATTTTCAAAATCTGCTCAATTCAATTAGTTCTAACTATTCATGGTCTTAAATCAGTTCCACCATTGCATTGAACTGATCCATGATTGAAATTCAATGGATCAGAGCAAAACACAGTAAATTGCAATTTACCGGTTGGTGGGAGGCCAGTGTGCACAGGGATGTTTGATCCAGGGAAGAATTGATGAGGGAGCCACTTGCAAATCTTGCTCTATTGACAAGTGCTCCCTCTGGTCATTAGTTTGCTTCATCTCACTTCAACAAAACAACGTTCGAGCCCTGTTGCTTCATCGTTTTAAACTATCACAAGATCTCAATTTTGCCTGTTTTACAATGCTCACATGCTTTAGAATCAAGAGACTATAACTCGCTGGTAATTTGATGATTTAACATTCACATTTTAGTTTAATTTTGGTTGAAGCCATAAGAGAAAATGCTGGAAAATCTCAGCAGGTCTGGCAGCATCTGTAAGGAGAGAAAAGAGCTGACGTTTCGAGTCTAACTGACCCTTTGTCAAAACTTTGACAAAGGGTCAGTTAGACTCGAAACGTCAGCTCTTTTCTCTCCTTACAGATGCTGCCAGACCTGCTGAGATTTTCTAGCATTTTCTCTTTTGGTTTCAGATTCCAGCATCTGCAGTAATTTGCTTTAATTTTGGTTGAAATTGTTTCAGATGAGATACAGAATCTGTTTACCTGTGTAGAAAATATCACGGCACATTTTGGCAGTTCTCATGGTGTGTTGTCCATCTGGGAGAAGAAATTCCTCCTCCTCTGTCTTAAACTGGTGACTCTTTAACTTCATAGAATAGAAGATCATAGGATCCCTCTGGGATTCTTCATCACATTCCAGATGAAGAGCTTGTGCATGAAACGTTGACTCTACTGCTCCTCGGATGCTGCCTGACCAGCTGTGCTTTTCCAGCACAAACTTTTTGATACCAGTGTGTTGTGGCAGGCTGTTTGAAACCCACCCAAACCCTTCCCCCTACTGTATCACTGTAACTGTAACCCTACATTTCCCATGGCTAATCCATCTATCCTGCACATCTTTGGACTGTGGGAGGAAATTGGAGCACCTGGAGGAAACCTCCACAGATGCAGGATGAACATACAAACTCCACACAGACAGCTACCCATGGGTGGGGTTGAACCTGGTTGCCAGGCGCTGTGAGGTAGCTAACCACTGAGCCACTGTGCTGCCTACAAGGGGGCAACCTTGTCTGAAGATTCTATACCACCAGAATACAGAGGAACCTCAATTATCCGAAGTGCATGGGTGGGCAGTATTTTATCGGTTAATCAAATTCTGGATAATTGAATACCAGATAATATAGTTTAGCTGAGCCTCGGGGTATTACGATCTTGCTGGATAATCTGATATTCAGATAATCAAATGCCAGACAATTGAGGTTCCGCTGTACTGAGCTTTCAATTATATTGTAAATCAGTTTGGTTTTTACGCCAGTAATTGATGTGGTTTTACTAATTTTTAATTCCATAACTTTTTAAAAATTCCACCAGTGGCTGGATTTGAGCCTGCTTCCTGAGCTTTAATCAGATCCCTGGTATTGTTAATCCAGCACTTTTTTTCTTGCTTTTCCATCTCCTGAAGGACCCTTCTGCATTCCTCTTGATTGTCAGTTATATTTTCTAGTTGACACATTCAGAAGTAAAACTTTTTCATCTTTATTTCTAACTCCTTTGTTATCCAGGGAGCTCTGAATTTCTTGACCTTACATTTCCCATTTGAGGCAATGTACTTCAAAGATGCCAGAACCACCTCCTTTTTGAAGTTCTCCCATTATTCAGTTATTGATTTTCCTGCCAACCTCTCATTCCAGTCAATCCTGCCAGCTGTATTCTTTTCCCACTGAAGTTCGCTCTCCCACCAGTTGATTTTTCTCACTCTGGATTACTGCATGTCATCTCCACCATTATCCTCAACCAAACAGTGCAATCATCACTGTCTCCTAAATATTCCAGCACTGACACTAATCCACTTGGTTCACGTCATTTCCAAGAACTAAGTCTAACAGTGCATTGTTGGACTGGACACATACTGCTGTAGGAAACTCTCCTGTATGCAATGCATGAACGCTAGTTACTTGTTGCCCCTACAGTACAAACTTCCCAGTCTATATTTGAGTAATTAAAATCTCCTATTATTAACAAGTCTGTAATGCTGGCATTCCTATGTCAATTATCTGCAGATTTGTTCCTTTATGTCCTTTCCTTAGTTGGTGATCTACAGACTGAAGGAGGGTTATACCCGGAACATTGACTTCTCCACCTCCTGATGCTGCCTGGCTTGCTGTGTTCTTCCAGTCTCCTGCTTGTCTACCTTGGATTCCAACATCGGCAGTTTTTTTTTGTCTCTCTATAGGTTATATCACGCAATGTAATTGTAGTCTTTTTGTTCCTTTAGCTCTTGCCAAATTGTTTCTGTCTTTGGACCCTCTAAGACATCCTCCCTCTCCAGAACTACATTCTCTCCTTAGTCAATACTGCTACACCACCACCTCCTTCCTTTTCTACCTCCTCTGACTCCTTATACCCAAGAACATTTAGCACCCAGACTAGCCCTCTTTGAGTTGGATCTCTTTTATTACCATCACATCACATTTCCACATTAGAATCTGTGCCTGTAACTCCCCAACCTTATTTCCTATACTTGTGCATTCATAGACATGCATAGTAACTGTGATTTAGACTTAATTCCTTTCTTTTTTATTTTGAATTCACCAATAATTTGCTACTGTCTATGTCAGTGTCAATTAGTGCCACAAGTATTTTGTCAATCTTGGAATTCGCCTCAACTCTTTTCTCTAGCTTCCCGCATCCCTGTCAAGTTCTTAACATCACTGGTAGAATACCCTTCAAGGAATTCTGTTCATGTGCAACCCATTCAACTTGTACAGGTGCCATCTTCCCTAGAGCAAATTCCACAGTCTCAGGAATTTCGAACACTCCTGAGGTAATTCTGTAAAGATGTCCTGGAAGTGGGGTAACTGACGACTGACAATCACAACCTTTGTACTCAATATTATTCCAAACCGTGAAATGTTTTGTCCCTGATTCCTACTGACTCGAATATTATTAGGGGTCCTTGATGCCACACTCACTCAAATTCAACCATGATGTCAACACAGAAAGTTCACACAGAAAGCTGGACTGTAACACTTCTGCGATTATTTATTTTGCATTTTGCACCTACAGAACAGTGAAGATAATCAGTTACCTTTGAGAGTCCATTGATGTCGTGCAAACAAATTTCATGAACATTTCTCTCAAGTAATGATGGGATGGATTGACCAATTACTCTGTATTTGAATTGGTTGAGAGAGGTACATTGACGATAGCTCTGTAATGTTGCCTCACTAGCACATTGAAACAACAGATCTGATTACCACTTGGGTCCTGAAGATTGTGTTATATCCATAATCTTTGAATTCAGCAGAGAGAGTGCTACTGACTGGGCCAAATCAATCTTTGTCAGAGGAAATTACAATGCACGAATCAAGATGTTTTAGCATCTTTCTCAAAAACAATACAGAGAATTATCTTTGAATTAATTTGATGGGAGGTCCATGGTATGAGTATTAAAGAAATCATGGAAACCAGAGGTTTTACGCACTGAAAAAGGCCATTTAGTTCTTTGAGGCTCTGTCAGCAGTACACTGAACCACCCAGCGTTTGCTCCTTATCTCTGGTATATATTGGATTTCAGGTGCAGGCCCAGTCATATTTTTAATAAGTTGAGGGTTTTTGCCTCTACCACCCTTTCAGACAATACTATCCTCTGTGTGAAAATAAGTTCTCTCAGCTCCCCTCTCATCCTTCCCCCTAGCCACGGACACCTCTGCCAAGGTAAACAGGTTTTTCCCATCCACTCTATCCAGGTCACTCCCGATCTTGCACGCCTCAATAAAACCTCCCCTCAGCCTTTTCTGTTCCAAAGAGAACAAGCTCTGCTCTATCCAATCTTATTTTGTAGCTGTACTGTTTTTAAGTCCTGGCAAGATCCTTAAGAATATCTTCTGTACTCTCTGTCATAAAAATTACATCCTTTCTGTAATGAGGTGACCAGAGTTTTACACAGTACTCAAGTTGTCTCTCATAAAAGCTTTGATAAATTCTGAGTTCTGCAGTCATTTCCAATTTAAGTTACAGTGACTTTTTGTGCCACTGTTTGAATCAACATTGTTCTATTAGAATCCTTTTAGCTACATTACTCAACTTGTGTTACACAGAATTCCACCATAGCAATTTGACAATTTGAATTCATTTTAAAATAAAAGCTCTTGAAATTGTATGGTTATCACCAGAAGTGGCCCCAAATTTAATGCTGGAGTTTAGATCAGAGTGGTGCTGGAAAAGCACACCAGGTCAGGCAGCATCCGAGGAGCAGGAAAATCGACGTTTCGGCAAAAGCCCTTCATCAGGGATACAGGCAGGCAGCCTCCAGGGTGGAGAGATAAATGGGAGTGGGTGGGGCTGGGGAGAAGATAGCAAAGAGTACAATAGGTGAATGGGGGTGGGGATGGAGGTGATAGGTCAGAGGGGAGGGTGGAGCAGATAGATGGGAAGGGAGATTGGCAGGTAGGACAGGTCATGAGGACAGAGCTAGTTGGAAGGTTGGAACTGAGGTAAGGTGGGGGGAGGGGAAATGAGGAAACTGGTGAAGTCCACATTGATGCCCTGGGGTTGAAGTGTTCCGAGGCGGAAGATGAGGCATTCTTCCTCTAGGCGTCATAATCCAGGAACCCCGCACGGCCCGGTTCTACCTCCTTCCCAAGATCCACAAGCCTGAACACCCTGGCTGACCCATTGTCTCAGCCTGCTCCTGCCCCACCGAACTCATCTCCACCTACCTCGATACTGTCCTATCCTTCCCAGTCCAGGAACTCCCACATACGTTCGAGTTACCACCCACGCCCTCTACCTCCTCCAAGACTTCCATTTCCGCGACCCCCAATGCCTCATCTTCACCATGGACATCCAATCCCTCTACACCTCCATCCACCATGACCAGGGCCTCAAAGCCCTCCATTTCTTCCTCTCCCGACATCCCCAAAACTACCCTTCCACTGACACTCATTCGTTTGGCTGAACTGGTCCTCACCCATAACAATTTCTCCTTTGAATCCTCCCACTTCCTCCACACCAAAAGGGTAGCCATGAGCACCCATATGGGCCCCAGCTTTGCCTGTCTCTTTGTCGGCTACGTAGAACAGTCCATCATCCATAGTTATATCGGCACCACTCCCCAGCTCTTCCTCCGTTTCATTGATGACTGCGTCGGCGCCACCTCGTGCTCCCGCGAGGAGGTTGAGCAGTTCATCAACTTCACCAACACATTCCACCCCGACCTTAAATTCACCTGGACCATCTCTGACACCTCCCTCCCCTTCCTGGACCTCTCCATCTCCATTAATGATGACCGACTTGACACTGACATTTTTTACAAACCCACTGACACCCACAGCTACCTGGATTACACCTCTTCCCACCCCATCTCCTGTAAAAATGCCATCCCATATTCCCAAATCCTTCACCTCTGCCGTATCTGCTCCCAGGGGGACCAGTTCCACCACAGAACACACCAGATGGCCTCCTTCTTTGGAGATCGCAATTTCCCTTCTACGTGGTTGAAGATCTCGTCCACATCCTGCATCTCCACCCTCAAACCCCACCCCTCCACCCCTAACAAGGAACCTCCAAATGGACCCCACCACCAGGGATATATTTCCCTCCCCACCCCTTTCCGCTTTCCGTTCCGTCCATGACTACCTGGTCAGGTCCATGGCCCCCAACAACCCACCCTCCCATCCTGGCATCTTCCCCTGCCACCGCAGGAATTGCAAAACCTGAGCCCACACCTGCACCCTCACCACCATCCAAGGCCCCAAAGGAGCCTTCCATATCCATCAAACTTTCACCTGCACATCCACCAATGTCATTTATTGTATCCGTTGCCCCCGATGCAGTCTCCTCTACATTGGGGAGACTGGACGCCTCCTTGCACAGCTTCAGGGAACATCTCTGGGACACCCGAATCAATCAACCCCACCACCCCTTTGCCCAACATTTCAAATCCCCCTCCCACTCTGCCGAGGACATGCAGATCCTGGGCCTCCTCCACCGCTGCTCCCTCACCACCCGATGCCTGGAGGAAGAAAGCCTCATCTTCCATCTCGGAACACTTCAACCCCAGGGCATTAATGTGGACTTCACCAGTTTCCTCATTTCCCCTCCCCCCACCTCACCCCGTATCCAACCTTCCAGCTCAGCACTGTCCTCATGACCTGTCC
>NC_057722.1:62433619-62442473 GCF_004010195.1 Chiloscyllium plagiosum
TACCTCTCCACCCTGTAGGCTTCCTGCCTCTATTCCTGATGAAGGGCTTTCACCCAAAACATCAATTTTCCTGCTCCTCGGATGCTGCCTGACCAGCTGTGCTTTTCCAGCACCACTCTGATCTAAACTCTGGTTCCCAGCAGCTGCACTCCTCACTTTTGCCTATCAAATTTAATGCTCTTGAATGAAGTAGATCTGTTGTCCTTAGTAAGGGTAAATGGTTCCAGGTGCTCGCCAATGCATTTCATTCTTAAATGCCATCTGCTGTGCCCAAGCAAATTGCTTTATTTGATCAACACAATTTGTGAAGGTGCGATACATGATCATCAATAGATTCTGGCTTTGCTGATAATGCCCTCATGGGATGTCATTCTGCGCATTGAAGTCCACCCAAAACTACTTGATATTAACACAATAATGATGGTATAACTTCAATCTTGGATAGCCTAAGCTGTACCTTGGAACTGATTCCATTCCTTTATTGCCAAAGTCAATAGTTGGCCCAATTTTCTCGATCCCTGATGAAATTGTAGTGCTATTTCAGCCAACACATCATGAACCTACTTACAATGTATTTTGGGCAATAAAATCTTCACCATGTACCAATTACACCATAAACCTTGGATTGACTTGCATGTATTATTTCCATGTCATCATTTGAAGTGAACCTTGAAGTGTAATAGCTGTGTTGATTATAATGACTAATGATTATAATGTATTTATATAATAGACATAGACTTTGCATCAATGGGATGATTCAGAGGAGGACATTGCCTGTTTTGTCTCCATACCATGAAAAAGAAATGAAACCAGATGGGCAACCTGGCATTGATTAAGGTTCTGGAAACAACAATGGCAAAATCAGCACTGTTAATCTTGTAAAGTCATCCTTACTACCATCTGGAGTTGAGAGTCAGAACTGTGAGACCTACATTATAAACTAGTCAAGCAACAGCCTGATGTAGTCATACTCACAGAATTCTACTTTAAATACAACATTCCGCTGAAACCTTCTTGGGGTATGTCCTGTTCCACCGACACGCCAAACCTGACAGAAGTGAAGACACAACGGTATGCAAAAGGTATGGAGCTGCCCTGGGAGTCCTCAGCATTGAGTCCAGACCCCATGAAGTCTCAAGGAAGCAGGTTAAACATAAACAATGAAACATCCTGCTAATTAGCACATTACCACCAAGACACACAAAGACACACACACATCCACACCCTCAATGAATCAGTAATCTTCCATGTTGAACAGCACTTGGAAGGAGCTCTTTCATTTTTACATTGTTTCAAGTAAGCCCATATATCAAGATCTGGGTCACACACTGATAATATGAGACCAACATGATGGTTCTCCAGAACTCAGTCTTCAGAAAACTTAACATTGAGGTCCATATAGGCCCAATGACTAAAAGCTTGGGTCAAGATGCAAGTCCTAAAGGGCATATGAAAGAGGAAGAAAGAGGCAGAGGGAAGAGCATGGAATTTCCAAATTTGGGACCACTGTAGATGAAGATGGAGCAATCAAAATTGAGGAGCAGTAGCAACCAGAATTGGAGGCTGAAAAAGACTAGGGACATGTGAAGCCATGGAAGAAGTTGAACATGAGAATGAGAGTTTGAAAATTGAGGTGGTGCGAGGCCAGGACCCTGTACAGGGTCAGTGAGCATATGATGTGATGGGTATTCAGGTGGGACTCAGTGTAAGTTAGGATACAGGCAGCAGAGCTTTGAAACAGTTTGAGTTTACAGAGAATGTGATATAGTGTTGGTTGAGAGATCATTGAAAGTGTTCATCCTGGAGGTAACAATGTCACAGATGAGGATTCCCACAATGGATAAGCTAAAGAAGTTCAGGAGTAGTGGGGGACAATACGTTATAGATGTAGAGGCAACAAAAAAAAATACACAAAGAGATTTTTGTCAAGCCTTATGAAATATTTCACGGTTTCCTGCACAGTTTCATCATCTTCTTTCAGTACTTGTGTTGATTTATGCATAAGATGAAACAAGGAGGAGGCAATAGTCTAGTAGCATTATCGTTGAATTGTTAATGCAGAGCCCCAGGTAATGTTCTGGGGAGCTTGGTTTGAATCCTACCAGGGCGGTTGGCAGAATTTGAATTCAATAGAAATCTGGAATTAAAGTTCTAATGACTGTGAAACCATTTCTGATTGTGAGGAAAAACCTGGTTCAGTAATGCACTTCAGGGAAGGGAACTGCCATCTTTACCTGGTCTGGCCTACATGTGACTCCAGACCCACAGCAATGTGGTTGACTCTTAACTGGTCTCTGGGTAATTAGGGATGGACAATAAATGCTGGCTTAGATAGCAATGTCCTCATCCCATAAATGAAAAAAAAAAACAAATGTTGAATGAGTTGGTCATTAATCAATGTTCAGGGAGGGGGTTGTTAGAAAGTAAAAGAGTTGGGAAACAGCACAGTGAGACATGGTCAGCCAAGGAATGGGAACAAACCATGGCTTTGAGGTTTTAGGGAGGGTCTTTATTCATGGATATTTGGCCACTTTGCTGAGGTGAACACATGATAAACCAGTTCATGTCTTTCCTGCCAGTGTATGTCTAAAATGCATATTTCCATTGAGTGAGTGTTTGGTTCAATGATAGAGGAATTCATTGTTTAGCCTGATGAAAATGTCTTCAGAAAAATGTTACACAAGTATTTCTACAGTCTAAATCTGCCTGAAATATGCAAAATGAAAGGTTGGAGTATTAACAGTATGGAAAAGGGGGAATACAGAGCAGGAAAACTGAAAAAGGTTTAGAAGCGTGAGATATCCAAGGGAAGTGTTTTTCGAGATTGGGATTGATGGGAAAGAACAATATCACTCGAATGTAGTTTTCAGAGACAATTCAGAAAGGGCAGTGGTTGAGTGACTGAACTCGAATTAAGAGTATTAGAGAGTCAGTCAGAGCCAACAGATTATAAAGTGTCTAATTGAGTCTTTAAATATTTACAGTGCAGAAAGCTGTCAATTGACCGTTGCCTGAATGCAGGATGTTTGGTATGGCTGTGTGTAATGTGGAAAAAACATAAACCTACTGAAGTGAATAAGTGAAGAAACAAATAATGGGAATAAAAGAAGACAAAGCATCTGTAAAGATTGATTGCACTGGCAGATCTTTTTGTTTATAACTCTTTGTCTTCACTTTTTGTCTGTTTCTTTTGCATTCTTTTTTATCCATTTTTCTTGCTCTCACTGAATAAATTTCTCTGCCTTTCTTTCTCTCACACACCCTTCATGCTTCTGTTGTCCTTTCTCTCCTACCTCCCTTTAGTTTTCTTTTATTTTCTTTTTCTCTCACTTCCATTCTTTCCCTGTCTCTCTTCCTCCTCCTTCCTTGTCACTTGTGATGCACTTTAAATCACATTTAAGGACAAGTTGGGAGAGTAACCAAGCAATATTTCAGAAGACTTAAGCAAAACATGTTCTGCCTCCGCACCCTTGCCACCCAGCCGGGATAGTTTTGAATTCCTTGGCTTCATGAAACTGGCTTGAAAGTCTGAATGAATCTTTTTGCCAAGAACCCAAAAGAGAAAAGGATTGTGATTCCAGGCAGGAAATGGGGACAGTCTGCTGGCCTGGGTGATGTTGTTGGTGTTATCATGTGATTCTAAATCTCAAGACATTTAACCAGTTGATCAGAACACAAACATGTGAGAAGGAGGCCATTCAGTCCATTGGGTCCATCCCAGCTTGAGGAAAGGCTTACCCAATATAAGGTTATTAAAGGATTTGAGGCTGATGGGTGTGTCCAGAACCAGAGGAAACAGATTAAAAATAAGGGTTAGGCCATTTTGAACAGAATTGAGGAGAAACGTCTTCACCCAGAGAGTGGTGGGTGTATGCAATGCTCTGCCCCAGAAGGCAGTGAAGGCCAAGTCTCTGGATACGTTCAAGAAAGAGATGGATAGAGCTCTTAAAGATACTGGAATTAAGGGTTATGGGGATAAGGCAGGAACAGGATACTGATTGTGGATGATCAGCCATGATCATCATGAATGGTGGTGCAAACTCGAAGGGCCGAATGGTCTACTCCTGCACCTATTGTCTATTGTCAATCACTGTCTGTTCTTTCCTGCACAGCCCCTGTAAACATTTCCCTTCCAATTATAAATGCAATTGTTTTTGAAATGTAACATAGAAGCTCTTTCCACCACCCTTTCAGATATGCATTCCAGATCACGACAGCTCACTGGCATCAAACAATTTCTCCTTCTCCCAACTCTGGGTCTTCTGGTATTGAATCAGTGTCATCTGGTTATTCAAGCATCAGCCCCTGCAAATACATTTTCTTTATTTTACTAGAGCAAAGATCTTCAGAAGTTTGAACACCTCCATTAAATCTCCCCTGAGCCTTCTCTATTCTAGTGAGAATATGATGTGGAGGTGCTGCTGTTAGACTGGGGTGGACAAAGTCAGAAGTCACATGGCACCAGGTTATAGTTCAACAAATTTATTCAAAATCACAAGCTTTTGGAGTGCTGGTCTGACACCAATTGTTAAAGTTAACCTGAGAACGTAACTTTTTAAAAAAGTTTTGCAATTTACATGTGAAAGGAGTGAAACTATCATGGTCATTCGAACAGATGAGAGACTTAACAAACAATCAAGGTATTTTTCAATGTATAATTTCAATTACATCACACTGTAAACTTCTGCGATAAATTCTGTGTCCTACAATCGTATACTCCACAGCCACCTGATGAAGGAGCAGCACTCCGAAAGTTAGTGCTTCCAATTAAACCTGTTGGACTAAAAACTGGTGTTGTGTGATTTTTGACTTGGTCTGGTAAAGTTTACTTCACCTGACAAAGGAACAGCACTCTGAAAGCTTGTGTTTTCAAATAAATCTTTTGAATTATACTGATGTTGTGTGACTTCTGACTAAGGGGAACAGCCCCAGCTTCCACTGTATTCACCCTCTATAAGACCTTGACCTCCTTCCTAAATTATGGCAATCAGAACTGGGCTGAACCTTCTTGTCGACGTCTATCAAGAATTCACAAAAGTTTGTCATAGCTTCCACAACACATGTTGCTGTACAAGGTAGTTAAGGTCTGACAAAGTTACTAACATCACAAGACAAGCTCCATCCATCAGGATATGAAGGATTAGATCTCCATGTGGACTCCAATCTTGAGTGTGTGCTTCTGTGATTGTTTTTCGTAGTAAAGTAGTAATGTGTACTTACTCCAAGTTTAGCATGTCTCACATGAAAAGATAAGTATCGCTGGTGGAATGGAACTACCTATTAAAGAATAAGGAATAAAATTATTTACTGGTTCAGGAAGATTGAGCTTTTTTCTCTAAGACATCATGTGAACTTGCTCCCCACATCACAGTATCAGTAATTTCGGAAAATCAGTAGCAGTGAATTGACCCAAGGGATCCAATATTATAAGACATATCATCTTTGCTTTTAAACAGAATCCCTACAACACAGAAATAGGCCATTTGGCCCTTCGAGGCTGCACTGACCCTCTGAAGCGAATCCCATCCTGACCCATACCCCCCCACCCTATCCCCATAGCCCCACATTTCCCAAGCATAATCCACCTCCTCTACACATCCCTGGACATATGGACAATTTAGCATGGCCAATCCACCTAACCTGCACATCTTTGGACTGTGGGAGGAAACCTAAGCACCTAGCGGAAACCCGTACAGACACGGGGAGAATGTGCAAACTCCACACAGACAGTCACCCTAGGCTGGAATCAAACCCAAGTCCCTGCTACTGTGAGGCAGCAGTGTTAACCACTGAACCACCATGCAGCCCTAAGGCATGATGACACAGTGATAATGAATTTCATGAGTTGCATTAATGTGCGACTGATGCATTTCAGATCTTAGCTTGAGGTCACAACTCATGGCTAATATTACCTACTTTCTCTTCATTATTGATTAGATATCTAATCTCTCAACAGACTGTTATTCTGAATACATAGATTAATGTCTTTAAATGATATGCTATGTCTAGTGATGGAAGAGAAATGCATTATCATTTAATATTTTACTTCTGGCTAATGGTTCAACACAAGCTACTAACACTGCAATGACTTGCAAAAGGTCAAGGTGCTGGAATTGTCAGAACGTATGTGAGATATCACAGGAAAAATGATAGGGCTAAGCTGACATCCAATGGTGCCCAGTTCCTCCATTGTACAATACAAGCTCCTTGATCTCACATGTTTCATGCGGTAAAATAGCTGCTGAACGCTTTGGAGATTATAAAGGGCGAGCTGAATGTCGGGCAGTCCTCTACATGTCTTGGCTCTTTTTGCACCATTGTGGGCTGTTTCCCTCCTGGAATAAGAGAAAGGCAGTTATTAAGGGAGGTGAAAGAATTTGACACAGTTGTTACTGTTGGTGCAGGTGGAGTAAAGGTGGTGAGGTGATTGAGTGACAAGGCAGTGGAGGGGCCATGCAGAGGTGGTGGTCTGGGAGAATTGCATTGGTGACATTGACTGAGAAAGGATCTTGCATATAATAGTGAGAGATGTGGAGCTTGCAGTTTGGTGGGATGTGGGTGCACTAGCAGGGATAGAGTGGTGTAAGGTACCTATGGCACTTACAGAGTGGATATCATTGGGTGAGTTTTTACTGATTTTGTTTCTGATTTCCGGCATCCATAGTTCTTTGTATTTTTTATTTCAAGACTGTTGGAGTACAAGAGTAAGGAAGTCTAACTGCAACTGTGCAAGGTGCTGGCATCTGGCATACAGTGAGCAGTTTTACTCCCCTTATTAATGGAAAGATATTGTTTCAATGGAGACAGTTCAGAGAAGGTTCGCTGGAATGATTCCTGGTATGGAGGAATTGTCTTTTGATCAAAGGTTAAAGATTAAACTCACTGGAGTTTAGAAGATTGAGAGGTGATCTCATTGAAATATGTAGGAACCTTAAGGGGCTTGACGGTGTAAATGCTAAGAGAATGTTTCCCTTCTTGAGAAAGTTGAGATCCAAAGGGCATAGTCTCAGAATAGAGGGGCGCCAATTTAAGACTGAGATAAGAAGGAATTTCTTCTCTCAGAGATTGTTAATCTTCAGAACTTCTTGCCACAGAGAGTGTTGGGGGCATATTTAAGGCTGAGTTAGAAAGATTCTCAATTAGTGAGTGAATCCAGAGCTCTGGGGAAAAGACAGGCAAGTGGATATTACGGATATCAGATCATCCATGATCCTATTGTGTGGTGGAGCAGCTCGAGGGGCCAAATGGCCTACTTCTGTTCCTATTTCTTATGGTCTGGGGGTCAGTGAGAGGATTACTGTTACAATAATCACCATTATTGAATGGGGGAGTAGCGTCAAGGGGCTGCTCTGAGTTTAAATCTGTTCATATTTTCATTAAACCAGAAAATGTTGGAGAAGCTCAGGTTCATCCTCTGCCATTTCCACCACATCCATCAGAATGTCATCATTGAAAACATCTTCCCTTCCTCTTCACTGCCAGCAGTCTGCAGGGGCCGTTCCCTCCATATCCACTCTGATCTACCCCTCCATCACTCTTAACACTTACTCGGTACCTACATGATACCTTCCATGCAACTGCAGAAGGTGTAACACTTATATTTTTACCCTCTTCACTGTCCAAGGTCCCAAACACACCTTACAGGGGAAGCAGCATTTCACTTGCACTTCTTTCAATCTGATCTACTGCAATCATTGCTTACAATACAGTCACCTTTATACTGAGGAGATCAAACGCAGATTGGGGTGATTGCTTTGCTGAACACCTACACTCTGTCTGTAGGAATGATCCTGATCTCCTAGTTGCTTACCATTTTAATAAACCATCTTGCTCTCGTGCTAACATTCCTGTGCTTGATCTGCTATAGTGTTCCAATGAAACTCAAAGCAAGCTGGAAGAACAACACCTCATTTTCTGCTCAGGCATTTTAGAGCCTTGAGGACTCAACACTGAGTTCGACCACTTAACAAGGTCCTCCATTTTGATTACACCCACCTTGCCTTAGTTGAGTATTGTTTGGTCTCAGGATAGCTGACCTATTTTCTCCTATTAAAACATATCATTAACATCTATTTTACATCTCAATAACTCCTTTACCACCATTCATACTCTTTGTTCTTTTTGCTTTGGAACCCTTCACCATATTTTACACTCAGTCTTCCCCCCACTTTGTCAACAGAATTTAAACCAACATTTTCCAAACCTCTTCAGTTCTTAGAATGATTCCTACTAGATTTGAAATGATTTGGATGCGCTGGTGTTGGACTGGGGTGGACAAAGTTAAAAATCACACAACATCAGGTTACAGTCCAACAAGTTTATTTAGAAGCACAAGCTTTCAGAGCACAAGTCCTTCATCAGGTGATTATAGAGCTCCACACACAATCACCTCATGAAGTAGCCACACTCTGAAAGCTAGTGCTTCCAAATAAACTTGTTGGATTGTTGCCTGGTGTTGTGTGATTTTTAACTTTAGATTTGAAATGTTAGCTTTGTTTCTCTCTCCACTAACCTGCCGACCAGGGTGACCAAGTTTCCCAAACTAAACTAGTCCCACTTATGTGTGCTTGACCCATAACCTTCTAAACCTTTTCTATTCATGTCTGAAAAATGTGTTGCTGGAAAAGCACAGCAGGTCAGGCAGCATCAAAGGAGCAGGAGAATCAAAAGGATGTGCCAAGCAGGCTAAGATAAAAGGTAGGGAGGAGGGACTTGGGGAGGGGCGATGGGAATGCGATAGGTGGGAGGAGGTTAAGGTGAGGGTGATAGGGCGGAGAGAGGATGGGGGCGAGGAGGTGGGGAAGAAGATTGCAGGTCAAGAGGGCGGTGCTGAGTCTGAGGGTTGGGACTGAGA
>NC_057722.1:62443584-62481290 GCF_004010195.1 Chiloscyllium plagiosum
GTGATGAGGGATGGAGGTGTATAGGGACTGGATGTCCATGGTGAAGATAAGGCGTTGGGGGCCGGGGAAGCGAAAATCATGGAGGAGGTGCAGGGCGTGGGTGGTGTCCCAATCGTAGGTGGGGAGTTCTTGGACTAAGGGGGGGCAGGACCGTGTCAAGGTATGCAAAGATGAGTTCGGTGGGGCAGGCGCAGGCTGAGACAATGGGTCGGCCGGGGCAGTCAGGTTTGTGGATTTTGGGCAGGAGGTAGAAACGGGCGGTGCGGGGTTGTGGGACTATGAGGTTGGAGGCGGTGGATGGGAGATGCCCTGAGGTGATGAGGTTATGGATGGTCTGGGAGATGATGGTTTGGTGGTGGGAGGTGGGGTCATGGTCAAGGGGGCAGTAGGAGGAGGTGTCCGTGAGCTGGTGTTTAGCTTCAGCATGTACCTGTCCAAATATTGTTTAATGTTGTAACTCTACCTGCATCTCCCACTTCCTCTGGCAGTTCATTGTACATATGAACCACCCATTGTATGAAAATGTTACCCCTCTGGTCCCTTTTAAATTTTTCTCCTTTTACATTAAGTTTTGATCTCCCCCATTCTATGGAAAAGACCTTTGCTATTCACCTTATTTATGCATCTCATGATTATATAAACATCTATAAGGTCACCCCTCAACCTCCTACGGTCCAGCGAGAAAACTCCCAGCCTATCCAGTCTATCCTTATAACTCAAATCCTCCAGTCTCAGCAATATCCTGGTAAACCTTTTCTGAATCCCCTTCAGTCTAATAATATCCTTCCTATAACAGAGTGACTGGAACTATACACAGTATTCCAAAAGTGGCCTCACCAACGCCCTGTACAACTGCAACATAATGTCTTAACTCCTATACTCAATGATCTGAGCAATGAAGGCGTGTTTGCTAAATGCCTTATTAACCTTCTCTACCACTGAGGCAACTTTCAAAGAACTACGTACATGAACCCCAAGGTCTCTCTGCCTGCCAATACTACTCAGGGCCTGCCATTAACTGAATAAATCCTGCCCTTGTTTGTTTTACCAAAATGCAATACCTTGCATTTATCCAAATTAAACTCCATTTGACACTCCTCAGCCCATTGGTCCAATTGATTCCTTTGTAATCTTAAATAATCTTCTTCACTGTTGACTATACTACCAATTTTGATATCATCTGTAAATTTACTAACTATGCCTCCAAATTCTCATTCAAATCATTTATATAAATGGAAAACAAAAGTAGACCCAGTACCGATCCCTGTAGAATATTGCTGGTCATGGGATTCCAGCCCGAGAAACAACCCTCCACACTACCCTCTATCTCCTACTGTCAAGCCAATTGGCAAGCTCTCCCTGAATCTCATTTTATATAGCTTTTCTAATTAGTCTACCATGCAGAACCTTGTCAAAAATTTTACTGAAGTCCATGTAGACCATTAGTCTTTTTGGTTACTTCCTAAAAAAACTTAATTGAGTTTGTGAGACTTGATTCTTCAAGCACAAAACCATGCTGACTATCCCTAATCAGTCCTTGCCTCCCAAATGCATGTAAGTCCTATCTCTCAGAATCCCCTCTAACACCTTGCCCACCATTGATGTCAGACTCATAGGTCTACAGTTCTCAGGCTTCTCCTTACAATTTTACTTTATTAAAAAAACAACATTAGCCACCCTCCACTCCTCCGGCACCTAATCTGTGGCTGTAGATGATGCAAATATTTCTGCTAAAGGCTCCACAATTTCTTCCAGAACTTCCCACAATATCCTGGGATATACTTGATCACGTCATGGAGACTTATTCACCTTTATGTTTTTTTCAGATCTCCAGCACCTCCTCTTCTTTAATGTGAACTGTTTTCAAGACATCAATATCTAGTTCCTTGAGTTCTCTAGCCTCCACTTCTTCCTCCACAGTAAAAATTGACCTGAAAGTTTCATTTAGTATCTTTCCCAACTCTTATGGTTCTACACACAGATGATTTCATTGATCTTTAAGGAGCTCCATTGTCTCCCTAGTTGCTCTTTTGCTCTTCTTGTACTTGTAGAATTTCTTTGGATTAACCTTAGCCTTATCTGACAAGGTTATGCCATATCTCATTTTTGTCCTCCCAATTCCCCTCTTCTGAATGCCTTTACACCCCTTATAACTTCCAAGAGATTCACTTGATCCTAGTTGTCTACACCTAATATATGACTCCTTATTCTTGACCAGAGCTCCAATATCTTTATTTATCCATTGTTCCCTACTTTTAGCAGCTTACCCTTCACTTTAACAGGAACATAATGCCTCTGAACTCTCGTTATCTCACTTTTGAAAGCCTCTCACTTGCCAGTTGTACTTTTGCGAACAATTACACCAATCAACACTTGAAAGTTCCTGGCTCATATAATCAAAATTTGCCTTATTATTATTAAGACCTTTAACTTTATACAAGGCCTACCCCTTTCAAGAACTCATTTTAAAACTAACAGAATTATGATCACATCCCAAAAAGCTATATATTAATAATTCAGTCACTTGCCCTGCCAAGTTTCCCAAAAGAAGGTCAAGTTTTGTTCCTTCTCTCATATGTATATCTACATATTGTTAAAGAAACCTTTATTGATCATATTGAATAAATTCCTCACCATCCAAGCCCTTAATACTATGGCAGTCTCAGACTATGCGTGGAAACTTAAAATCCCCTACTATTACAAACCTATTATTCTTATATGTATCTGAGATCTCTGTATATATTTGCTCCTCAATTTCCCTCTGACTGTTGGGGAAGGGTTGGGGAGGGAATGTGCTATAGGACAATCCCCTCAATGGGATCATCTCCTTCTTATTTTTGCGTTCTACTCATATAGCTTCACCGGGCAATCCCTCAGAAATATCCTAAGTACAGCAGTGATGTTTTCCCCAATCAAAAACACCACTCCCCCTTCACTCTTGCCTCCCTTTCTATCCTTCCTATAGTATCTGAACTGTGGAACATTAAGTTGCCAGTTTTGTCTTTCCCTCAGCTATGTTTCTGTAATAGCCATGATATCAAAGTCCCATGATCCCATCTGCCTTACCTGTAAGACATCCTGCATTGAAATAAATGCAGTTTAATTCTTCAGAGTTTTCTTATTCTCTGACTTGCTCTTGCCTGACTTTTCTAATTAACTTGTTCTTATTAAATTCAGAACCATCCTCATCTGTCTTTCTATTCTCAGTACTACTTAGAATCCAACCCCCAACACACACACACTCATCCTTCCCTAATAGTGTAATGGCTCCCAAATAGCACTGGCAAATCTCCCTGCCAGGATGTTGCTCCCCTTCGAGTTCAGGTGGAACCCATCTCTTTTGAACAGTTCTTTTCTACCCCAGAAAAAATCCCAATTATCCAAAAATCTGAATCCTTGCCCATTGCACCATCTCCTCAACCACTTAATTTATCTGTTCTATATTCTTATTTCTACTTTCACTAGCTATGATTCAGGTAAACATTTATAACTACAGTGTTTTCTGGTTCATCTCTAAGTTGTGAACCAGAATATTTCAGTAACAGCAATGTAAACTGACACTTGGGTTTAGCTTAAGATCTCACCAAGGTCTCTTATGTATCTCAGATGTAATGCAATAATTTATTTAGCAATATGTAACAAACACATTCTGTTTATGAAGGCCAAGTTTACCTTCTACTCATGATGCTGTTTGGGCATCCTTCATATTTTGCGTATGTAACATAGGCTGATAGTAATTAGAAGGACTGGAGGCAATGAATCTACCCAAGACACCTCAGATGGTTTCTATGGGATCCAACACTAACAATAAGTGGGACCTCACCTTGTCATGAGCCTGCTAGAGCATGGTCATGTCATATGACACTGCATCATTTCCTGTAATGACATACACAGAGCCTCATTTACCTATAATGGTTACCTATAATGATATTGCATGCTGCATTGCCAAAGGGCCATCTTTCAGGTAAGGCATTAAACTGAGGCCCTGTTTTCTCAAATAGATATAACAAATGCCTTGGTAATATGCTCTGTTCTCCTTGGTGCCTGAAACAATATTTGTCGCTCAAACGACTTCGCTAACGTAGATTTTAATTGCTCATCATCAAATTGCTGTTTGTGGGAGCTTGCTGTGCACTTATTGGCTTCCATATTTCCCATGGTACAACAGCACCTACTCTTGAAAAAGTTCTTCATTGGCTGTAAAATGTTCTGCCATGTTCCAAGGTTATTATCAGGTGCAAGTTGCTTCTTCCAAAAAGCATTAACACTTGACATTGTGTCAGTAACTGTAGAACGCAGGAGTGTTGACAGTTAATTCATAATTGCAGACCAGTGGGAGATCTATTACAAAATGTAATTTTGGCTTGTGCCAGTGACTTGGATTACAGCACTATCCCCGTCAGTAATGCCATCCAAGCTGATGGGAGATATCACCTTCTAGGAATGTCCTTGAACATTAAAGGGAAATCAATCTTGTTGCATGATTATTTTTGGGACATTGGTAACACTGACATTCCAGCATTTATCACATATTCTGAATTAGTCTCAGGCTAAGAGTTAAAGCACATTGTCAAATTCAGTAGAGCTGATAGTCTTCCTCAATCTTCCTTCTCAAAATGATTAATGGTGAATTTGAAGAAAAGCATACTTAGATAACCTGAATTATGATCACAACTTCCCTGTTAGCAAACCGTGGGGCTCTTCATTCACCAGTCGCACCATCCCAACATGAGAGATCATCCTGGATCTGTGAAGATTATATGCACAGGGTCTCAGTAGCTGAAAGACTTTGTGATCTTATTGATTTGTTGAGCAATCATGAGGGCTTTGTAGCCTCCTCCTGTCCTGTTTTCTCTGCTCTTAAAATCTCAGGCAATTGAAATTTCCTCTCTAAATCTCTCCAGCTGATGCACCAGTGAACTGAAACATGAAACTGCACAAAGCAGATTTATGTGACATCAGGAAAGTAAGTTACAACAATAAGAATTTTTGACAGACCAGGACAACAACAAAAAGAACCTCACCACTAACTACTGGTATACAGACAGTAAACAATCAATAATAGCTTGTTATCATCATTGAAGTAGATGTTTAATGTCTTCAGCTAGTGAAAAGGAGTGATCCCAGGGGTGTGTTGAGTGTGTGGGGGAGTGTTGTGCGTCAGACCCTGTCCCATCTGCAGGACCTACTTTCAGCTTGCATGGAAAACTGCTTCGGTCCTCAATACTCACCTGTGACTCCATGTGTCTGCTTATGCAGACTGTATTCACAAGCCGGTAACTGGATTGATTCACAGGTCAAACGAGGTGAGGGCAATTTGTGAGCTGGTGTCCATGTTCGACCTCTGACCACCCTTCCTCAAGAGCGCAAAATAACATTACCTTGATCAATGCTGCAGAAAAAATGGCCCTTACTGTTACAGATTTTCCGAGGATTGAGATCGATGATCTTCCAGAATTCCTCTGAATTTACTTTTGGAGTATAGCACCATGTGGTCTCTAGTGCAGTGTAGAAGCCATAATGTTCCTCAACACAAGGTGCTGCATATCATCCATTGCAGCCCACCAGATCTTCAGTTTTTATGACTCATCAAAGCACTGAGAACAGATATGCAAGACTAGGAGAGTGGGACTGGCCTTGTGCAATCCATCTCCTCAGAAATGAACTCGAAGACTATCTACAGTCCTGGTCTCCTAATCAGTTGCAGGCTGTCAATGCCTTGGAGATACTTTAGACGATGCTTGCTAGATTGATAGCTAGAATGAGCGGGTTATCTTACAAGGATCAATTGGACAGACAGAGCTTGTTTCCACTGAAATTCTTTTCATGACTGATGCTCAATAACAGCAGTGTATATCATCTATCAACCCACAGCCACTCCAACCCACAAGGACAGCAGATATATGAAAACATCATCACCTGCAAGTTCTCCTCCAAGCCACTCACCATCCTGACTTGCAAATGTATCACCATTCCTTCAGTGCAGGCCTTAGGATGCTGTACTGCAAGATTAAATTTAGATATATTCAAGAAGACAAACTTGTTCTAGCTCCTCAAAACTCAAGATGCACAGTCACTGACATCTGTAGAGGGCAATGAATATTTCAACCTGGGGAACAGCAAAGAAAACCTATTCAATTGATAATTTTGAAGCAGCCAATGCTTTGTACCAATGATTTCCAGGAAAAGAAACAAAGTTTGGGCTTGATGAGAATGCTGATCGATAATGTGACCTGTGCAATTTTGCTGCAAACATCTCATTCCATAACATCTCCCATTGATGTTCTGGAGTATGGCATAAATGATGGAATGGACTCTGGGTTAAATGGCCTGTTCCACATACTCTGTAAGTTCTATGTAATTGTATTCCTGTGTTCCCCATCTGTTTATCTATCTTCACGTTAAATATGTCAAGGCAATTTGTCTCAAATGTTGTTTATGAAAACAAGCTCTACATTCTCATGAATCTTTAGTGAAAGACATTTCTTCTGAGTTCCCTAATGGATTTAAGCCTCCTCTCCTTCAGTATGGTGTTTTGAAGATGTGGATGTACTTTAAGAGAGTTAAAAGCAGCTGAACTACAGATCATAGAGTCATAGAGTCATAGAGTCATAGAGATGTACAGCATGGAAACAGACTCTTCGGTCCAACCCGTCTATGCCGACCAGATATCCCAACCCAATCTAGTCCCACCTGACAGCACCTGGCACATATCCCTCCAAACCCTTTCTATTCATATACCCATCCAAATGCCTCTAAAATGTTGCAATTGTACCAGCCTCCACCACATCCTCTGGCAGCTCCATAAGCTTACCACCTTCTGTGTGAAAAGGTTACCCCTTAGGTCTCTTTTATATCTTTCCCCTCTCACCCTAAACCTATGCCCTCTAGTTCTGGACTCCCCCACCCCAAGGAAAAGACTTGTCTATTTATCCTATCTATGCCCCTCATGATTTAATAAACCCCTTTAAGGTCACCCCTCAGCCACTGATGCTCCAAGAAAAACAGCCCTAGCCTATTCAGTTTCTCCCTATAGCTCAAATCCTCCAACCCTGGCAACATCTTTGTAAAATTTTTTCTGACCCCTTTCAAGATTCACAACATCCTTCCAATAGGAGGGAGACCAGAATTCATATAACAATGACCAAATCAGTAAGGATGGTGTCTGTACCCAGGGCTAATGATGGTGAATGATGAAGCTACAACACAGCCAGTCAGTTGCAGACTCTGACTCATTGACAATTCTTAGTGATCAGTATGAAAAATGTTGCTTTCCCTTGCCTTTGTTGAAAGCATTGGTCCACTGATGGGGATATTACACCATGGATAATGGCAGCTACCTCAAAACTTGACACTCTCCAAGTACAAAACCGAACAGAGAGCTTCAGACAGATTACAGTGCTAAACCTGTTTCTATTTCCATCCAATATCTCAATGCATGCTTTCCCTTTTTCTTTCCACTTCATAACTTGGTCAATCGTATAGACCTCCATCAAATAGTTGAATCTAAACTCTGTTAGCTTGGTCTGAATCAATTGATATTAGAGAGTCATGGAGTCCGAGATAGAGGTAAATGTTATGTTCCTACTGAACAATTAAAGGAAACCAAAGGAACTCTAAGAAATTTCTGTTTCACTGGTTGACTAAAGAGATGTGCATACAAAAGTATGCAGTTGCCGATACTGTCCAAAACATGACATACGGACGGCATTGCGCTCTTTTCCGGATTGTCAATGTATTACTGAAAGCTTCATTTTAGTTGGAGAAAATTAATTGTGCAGGACAGCAATCACTTCTCTAGCTTCCCACAGAGTTCTCGGGTATACCTGATCAGGTCCTGGGGATTTATCCACCTTTAACCATTTCAAGACATCCAGCACTTCCTCCTTTGTAATCTGGACATTTTGCAAGGTGTCCCCATCTATTTCCCTAAGTCTATATCTTCCATATCCTTTTCCACAGCACCAAGTGTTCTCAATAAGGCAACAGTGTATGTAACACTGGGACAACTCGATTAGCTCATTGCCTGGAGACAAAAAAACACAAATTCAAATTTGGCCAATCAGTTTAAATTATATCTCGAAAAATGTCAAACTCCAATCCAGTTTGAATTGAGTATATTGACAATCTTAAATCCAATGACACAACCCGAAGCTTTGGGGGTATAAGACTGGGGAAAATCGAACAGTTGAGAGGAGAATTGCCAAGTCCTAGCATGAAAAATACCTCTCTTAAAAGTACCTTTTCAATCAGTAACCTGTAACACAGAAATTCCTAACAAGAAGAAAAGAAGACACAGGAAGATCCGAAGACAAGAACCTACAGCTGCCTGGTTTTGAGATAAGAAATGTGGTTTTATAAATCTTCTTTGGGTGTTTTATCAGGTGAATATTATAGAAGGAAAGCTAAAAGATAGGTTAGTGGAAAAAATTGTAAATAGTGGTTAGTTAATTATTCTCTGTTATTCTTTAAGAAATAAAGTTGTTAATTTTTACTTTAAATATTTCTTGGCCACTCAAATGTTTACAGATTACTGCATGGATAAATCTTTTCTGTGTTGCTGGTTTAAATTTAGCAGGAATATTTACCCGTGTCGTAACAATGATCTCTGATAACATGTGATAAAGCCCGTTTAATGCTGCACTCCCTTCATTATTTGAATGGCAGTGGGTAATGTTCCTGCTTCTGAACTAGAAGTACCAGGTTTAACTCCCACTCCACACCCAAAGAAAAAGTATTCATAATGGTTCCAAACAGTTTGGGGGTCAAAATGTAAATCTTCCATCACGTGCTAGTGGCAGGTGCTAAGAGTGAAGGAGATTCCTGGTCAGCCATGAGTTGGGAAAACCATTGGATCCTCTACCACCACTGTCCACAGGTCCACAATACATCACACATGTAAATGCGCATGTTGCCATAGCACCTGGGATTCTTCGAGTGAACTGTAACCCACATCTGCCATCCTCATGATGAAAAGATAAGAAAACCAGATCATTTTATGAAGAACTGGGTCAAGCCTTTGTACCTATGATAACTGTGGATGTATACTTTAAGCCCTAGCCCTAATATAATCATTGAATATACTCTCACCTTTGATTACTCAGTAGTCATGGACTCAATTTCAACCCCAGAGATTTTAGCGCATACTGAAGACTGAGTAAAGGAATGCTGCACTGACAAATGTATCATCTTCCAACTGAGACGTTAAACTGAGGCCTGTACATCCTATCAGGTGACCTTAAAAGGTTCAGAGAAATAAGACTCCTCCTCTGTGCCTTGGCCAACACTTATCCCTTAACCCACACTAAAATAGTTTGATGTCATCATTTTTATGGGATATTGTTGTTCATAACTTAGCTGGATGTTTCTTTGCATTTCTTCGGACAAAGGCAATGCCTGTGGATGAATTTAGGCAGTTTAATGTTCTGATAGGCTCCATCTAAACATCCCTTCCTGTTGCCAATCTCCTATCAGAATATTTGTGGGAGAGGTTGGATGGTTGTCACTTCCTGAACGCGGATGGTTCTTATTATTGAATGCACTGTTGAGAAATAGCTGAGGCCAGTTGTCTATGCTTCTCTATTCTTATTCCTTCTGTAACTTATAATGTGGAACTGAATAGTCATTGATGCTATTCAGACATTCAATCCATTTTCTATCAGTATTAGATAAAATATTAAAAATTGTATCTCAATGCCTTTCTTCAACTTGATACTGGAATGGAAGATCATTTAGAATATTAACTTCTCCTTATCCCAAGGAATACAAAGGACTGGAATTTAAGGTTCATTTTCTTTAATCATTGGTTAGAGTTCAGTTCTACAGAACTCAAGAAGAATATAGGGGGATTGGAGTGGATACAGGGCATAAGATTAAAGGGGGATAACTACACCTTCAGTTGCCTCCAAATCTTTAATAAGCAACGCATTATTCTTCCTTTGGATAAAATTAAACAATGGCAAGGTGCCACTGATTATTTTCAGTACAGCATTACCATGATACAATCGATCCTTATTAAGGTTCATCTGTCCCTGACAAAATGAAATGGGTTTTGTGAAGGCTCCATCATCTCAGATTTCCAACCAAGTTCTAAAGCTGAGCTCAACATTATTTTAATTTTCCATTTGAAAGATTTTTACTCAGATAAAATGCTTTGCCCGAGCTCTTAGGATCTTGAGCAGCTGTGCATGTTTGTAGCGAAAGCTTTTGTCTGGAAAAACATGATGGATGACTAAAGTAAAAGAATGTGTCAGCACTTCTTCAGACACTCCAAAGTCTCTTTCATTGCAGGTTAGATACAGAATAAAGTTTGCTGCACACTGTCACTCGACATGAACCTCCTACAGGCAGAGAATTGCAGAACCAATGGAACAAACAATTATCCCTTTTTGTCACCCTTTATCAGCACATTTCAGGATAGCTACAGCATGAGGTAAAAAGTAAGTTTCCTCTACTCTTTTAAATGGAAAGTAACATTTTCTCAACTCTTTCAAACTGAAAGTAAAATTCCCTCCACACCATCCCCATTATACACACCCAGGGCAGGTACAACACAGAGTTAGAGACAGTGTAAAACCTCCTCCTGCACTGTCACATGAGTTATATACACAGTAGAGTTGTGTCTACACAGTCCCATCAATTCTCAAGGGGCAAATACAGAACTAGTTATATAGATAGTAAAGTTTTTGAAATTATTATTTCAAAAATGTTCCTCAAGGCTCCGTAGAACACACAAATACCATATTTGTGAGCTTGGTCCTATTGATATATAACATTGGGGTGCAATGTTCATAGTATAGGTTGTTACAAAGATGCTTTGTGCTCAATATTGCTTGAAGAATTTTTGAATTACTGTGGAAAAAAATAATTTATTTCAAGTTTCAGGGGCATGCTTGGTGTGGTATCTTTAAAATAAGTAATTGAAAGTTCCCTGTGGACATTGAAGGTTTTTTAACAATGTTTACTCGAAACCATGTGACTGAAGATAATAGATTGTTTTGCTATATACCCTTCCTGGTTGTATTTTGAACAGTGATTGGCTGGAAAAGTGTTTTGTTTTATCTGCATCAGTTAAGGGAAGTCTGCTAAGAGCCTGCAATGAACAAGCCACCCAGCTGATCACTCCCATTTCTGAAAAGAAA
Organism: Chiloscyllium plagiosum; assembly: GCF_004010195.1. Lineage (NCBI taxonomy): Eukaryota > Metazoa > Chordata > Chondrichthyes > Orectolobiformes > Hemiscylliidae > Chiloscyllium > Chiloscyllium plagiosum. The sequence goes on from NC_057722.1 coordinate 62,454,726, forward strand.
GACCTCTGAATCAGTTCTCCTGCTCCTCAGATGCTGCCTGACCTGCTGTGCTTTTCCAGCAACACACTTTTGACTCTTTATTGAATAGGTTTTATTTTGATTATGAACCAAAAATTGCTTTTATTAAGAAACCTGGTTGACAAATCTTTTTATTTAAAACCTATTAGAGATGCAGCTATTTAATTGGTCATTTTGATAACTGATAAAAGTATATTTATTTTATGTTATGACCCATGGAGTAGTGGGACTTATGCACTTCTCCAGCCTTAGTTGTAACGAGGTCTATAATTATTATCATATTGCTTTTACATGTTGAATACTAGACACTAGTTCAAAGTTAAAATAAAATAAACAGTTGATTTAATTAAAAGTGGACATGAAGCTGGTGGATTACTTCAAGAACCCAGAAGTTTTGTTGAACCTGTTGAAGGAAGGCAATCTGCCCATTATTGCTGGAATTGCACAACTGTCTCTGTAGTGGTTTAGCTAACCACTTTGGAATGAAAAGTGAACAGTACATGCTGACTTTGCCAGCAATGTCCACATTTTGAAGAAATATCATGAATTTTAAAAACAATTATTGAGGCATTTGCATCTTCAAATGTTGGGTGTTACCTGATAGTTTGATTTGTCTATTTTAACTTTGTTCATTCTTAGGATATTGTTGTCAATGACAAGGCTAGCAATTAATGCCCACTCCAAGGTGTCCTTGAGAAGGTAACGGGGAGCTATGTTCTTGGACTGCTGTTGTCCTTTTGACGTAAGAAGTGCAGTTAGGAATGGCACTACAAAACTTTGGCCCTAATGAAGATAAAGAAACAGTCAGCTAATTTTCCAAATTGGAATTATGTGCATGATTTGGAGGTGAACTTGGAGTTGCTATGCATCTGCTGGCCTTGCTTTTCCAGCTGGTAGAGGTTTCTGCTTTTGGAGACAATGATGAAAAATGTAATTCATTACAGAATAAACAATTTTTTGGGGACAATGATAACACACAAATAGTGAAAGTGAAAATTACCCCCCCCCCCCATAAATATCTTCACTGTTTTGAAAATTAGTTCAGATGTACTGAGCTAAAGATGTACTGATCTTATTGGGTCTCACACCACAAAATATTTGCTCAAATAATTGGTCAGACTTAATGCAACTTCACCAATGTGCTTTTAATTCACTGTTTGTTTTTGTATGTCTTTCATAATTCAATACCCGAACACTCCTACTGTTATTGTTGCTGACTATGTGCATGTCTTAATTTAGGGGGAAAAAAATTATAGGGACCAGCATAAATATGAAAATTATTTTCTATTAAACAGAACTACTTGAATGTAAACTATGTTTCTAATCATTTAACAAATGGTGAACAATAGAGTAATATCAATCAGTAAGGTCCCACTGTATTATACAACACAGATGCAGAAGCAAGGTTACAATAGCAAGGAAGGGAGCCAATAAGCAGTTGGAGGTAACCAGCAAGCATCTGTTTCCCAGCTTAACCAGTTAAGATGTATAGGGACACCAGTGTGAAGACCTGATAATAATAATTATTTGGGGAGGTAGATTTTGCTTTTTCTTTGAACCAACAGAATATTAATTCCAAGTCTTGACTGGTATCTACCATGAGTACTCACTGTAATAGGTTACCAGCAGTTATATAAAACAGATGTCTGGATTTGAAAACCAGGATGGATAAATGTCAACATTATCTTGATCATCTCACCAGTTTCAGGCCAAATATCATTATGATGGAATCAATTGACACAGAGTCAGTTTGGGGCAGCGGAGATAAGCTAGACCAACATTAACGTTATTGAATGCTGAAATAACATTGAGGGGCTGAATGGACCAATCCAGATCTTATTTCATAAGTTTTTGAGAGCATCTTTCTCATTGTCATCATTACTTTCACCCTTAACTTCATACTTACCACCACCTTCTTCCTCTTCCTCCTCCTCATCATCTAACGTTCCTTACTCCTTATCAGGTTTTGAATCATTCAAAGCCCTTCAACTCCTGAATTCAAGGGCATTTGAAAGAGTGGGGGGATTAAATAGTTTAACCATAATTAGGGGTTTGACTGGCAGAACAAGAGCATCCACTTGATTAATTTCATCAGAAGCCATAAACTGACCCATCAATGTGACCCAGAGCTTCAAGGAAGGAGGAGACAAAATACCAAAGTAAATGGAATGCCTCAAAATCACCACATATTGGCCTTTCTAAAGCTGCACACAATCAGCTGTCACCTCCTGTCTGGGCTGGACTTAACAATGTGTTTTATGACTGTGATGGGGATAGATGTGGATAGTTTTGGATAATCCAAAAATTTCTAGCAATTAATTATGCATCATAAAATCGGGTGGTGATATTATTGATGGTTATAGGCATGTTAGCATCATCGGCAGCAACCCTTATATTTGGCACCTCACCTATCTCCTTCAATATATATTGCCTCCAGTACTGGATGAAGTGTGTACCATCTACAAGATGTACTACAGAAACTCAACAAGACGTCTTCAATAGCACCTTGCAAATTTCACCTACCAACATTGAGAAGTATTAAGACATAAGAAGAACGAGAACATCAAGTTCCTTTCCAAAACACATGCAGCATCTTTAACGTGGACACGCATCACCATCCCTTCATCTTCACCGACTCAAAACTTTGGATTCCCTGATTAAGAGTCAATGGGGATACATGGATGACAGTGGTTCAATAAGAACTCGCACCAATTCCTTCTCGGGCAGCAATGAAGGGTTTTTGTCAGTGGGTGAGGTGGATTGGGGTTCAGTGTCAGGAAAGATGGGGCCAGGCAGTATTCCAGGGTTACAAGTTTGTCAGTGCTAAAGGCAATGGCATCAGATCATTCAAATGGACTTGGCAAGTCCCCTGAGGGGATGGAGAGACAAAACAGTGACGGCTGTGGGAGTTGGAAATTAGCTCATAACTGGCCCTGTCTGCATAAGACACTTTGATCAGTTTGCGTACTAATAAAATTAAACCCCTCGATTATCATCCTGTAGACTGCTTTGAGGAGATTGGTAACTCCTTGCCTCTAGCCAAATCTCTCCAAACTGACGTACTGGAGACAGGAGGCGGGGAGTGTTACATAACCTTTTTCATGGAAGTTTCGAATCAGTATCCTGATTTATTTAATGGCCAATAATATCAGCTCCAGGCCTCTGCTGTACGTGTTGAGGCGGCGTCCCATGGCTCAGTGAGTGGGTGAGCTAACATTTCGGTCAGCTCTGCAGACAGCCCCTGTGTCCCTTTAAACTGACGCTCAGTGTTGGAGCGCCGCTGGTGCATTATAGTGCTTTCAGGAAGGACAGAGACACGGGACCCGCAACATAACCAAAAAAAAAGCAGCTCTCTCTCCCTGAGACTGCCCAGAGATCTGCCGCCACCCAGATGGACAACAAAGGTAAGGGTTTTTTTTTTATTGGAGAGGTTTGCAGTTTCTGGAATGTTCGTGTTCCTGCATTATTGAAGAGAGAACACGGGGACTTACAGAAAGGAGGAGACTGCAGTATACAGTACTCACTTTCACCGTGCTGCTGCTGTGAATCGGCTGCTGCCTGGCTTCACTGCAGCATGAAGACAGAAAGTGGCAGTCTTACTCTCAAAGACAGCAAATGTCATGCAATCTCAACGCCTAACTCTCTCTGTTTGTGTCTCTGAAGGTTTTTTTTTGGGGGGGGGGGGGGGGAAGAGAAGATCAGCGGCTAAAAGCATTTGCTGATGGAGATGATTATTTGTATTGAGACCAAATGATTGGTCCAAGCAAGGGACCGGTTTTTGCAGGAAATTGACTTTCTGGTGAACAGGACACTTTTTTTTTGTTTTTGTAAAATCAGATCAGCATAAAGTACCGAACAGATGTGAGGTCCAGTCTGCGAGATGGCTGAATAAACAATGTGCTCCTTATCACAGTCCTTTCAACAGAGCCGCAACCCAGTCTTACAGAGCTGGGCCGTTATTGTCAGTGGGGCTGTGTAAGGGTTAATTTTAGGGTTTAGGGTTTGAGCTGTCTCTTAGCTGGCTTATTTTTAAATAAATGATTTTGCTGAGCCCTTCTGGCTTGTCCCGTTTCAATTGCTGCATAGATCACATGTAATGAATGACCAAATCCCTCTCTAGGCAAAGGTGTCTCGCCTCCCCCTCTCTCTTTCTCTCTCTCTCTCTCTGTCTCCCCCGCTCTTTGCTTCTTTCTCGTTCTTGCCTCCGCGCATTGAGTTACCCCAGCAGATCCAGTTGCAGAAGTGGAGTGGTCGCTCTGTCCCACGCTAGTGCAGCAAGTGCTGGCTGGTTAACCAGATAAACATCAGGGGGTGAGGTGTGAAAGTCTCTGAACTGGAGCAAGCCCCTGCCCAGAATTTAGACTTGAAAAGGAGTAATGTTCTGGAAAGTTGATGCCCTGCCATTCTCTATTGGTCTGTAGTAGTCTCTCAAATTGGTGATATGAAATTCTTTTGGTTTTCCAAACTAATCTCCTTGAAAACAATAGTAATCAATGAACACAAAACAGTGTTTCGGATTCTATTGTCAGATTGATGTCTCCAAGTACATGTTTTGCTAGTTCCAGATTATTCTGAGACATGGCAATCGAACTGAAATGAATTGAAAGGCTGTTTGGGTAAGTTTATGGACTGTTTAATCAAGTAATGCTATATATAGTCTTTATTTGCAGCCAAGTGTTTTTAAGGGCTGTGCTGTCAATGAAGCCTGCCATTATAATAAGCAATATTATCAACCTACACATTGGATCATACTGTGCCTGTAAGGATCTCAAGTGAGCACAGGAGGTTATAACATAGTGTGCACATGCTTGTTCTATATTGAGGGAGCTGGGTTGGATAGGAATGCCTGGAGTTGTCAGGGCACATAGTAGAAACCAGCTCCAGGCTTATTTCCCAAATAAAGCCAGGGCCTAAAGCCAGGTCTAGACCCATTTCTTACACCTGATCTCTTGAGTGTAAATTTGACCAAACCAGGAGTTTTTCCAGAGGTGAATAGAAGTTCCTGCCAAATAACGAATAGAATGGTGGCTTTCCTGAGCATGGAGTCAAAACAGAGCAGGGCCATTCATTTTAGTCCTGCTGTGGGCAGCTGCTGGGCATTGTTTCAATTCCCTATCCAATTCCTATAGCTTGTAACCTCATCCTTGTTCGAATCCTCTTCCTACTTCTTCTGCACCCAGAAACACTATTCCCTTTCAGGTGACTCTGATTATTTACAAGAGCAGCTTCCTGGGAGTGGCAGATGTCTGCCATACTGGTGATGCATGACAGCTTTTGTCATGTGAGCCTTTCTGTGGCAGTCTGGGAGTAATAATTGTCACTGCCAGACTATTCTCCCATCCCCCCCAATTTGGCCTCTGACCAGTTTTTGCCCCATATGATGATCAGTTGATGATCATCAGATTTGATGGTGCAATGGCTAATGGAATCAATCATTTAGTTTGTGGTTTGTTATTGGATACCTACACCCAGATTAACTCATGGCTAACTGTGAATTCTAACTTTTTTTCCCTATGATAAATTGCCGCTAAATGAAGTTATATTTTGAGAAGGGCAGTGAGTCATTTGAGATTACATACTATTTTACAGTAGACAGCTAGTCATTCAGCTAAATGGCCTATGTTAGGGTTTACGCTCTGCATGAGTTCCTTCTACTCCCTCTTCATCTCTCACTGTTCTTCTTTTTATTTCTTGTGTTTGTCTAGTTTTGCTGTAAATTGATCCATAATATGTACCTCAACCACCCCTTGTGGTAGCAAGCTCCATGCCAATACGTTGTACCTCAGTGGTGAGAAAGCTCTTAGGATTGATAAACCAGACAAAAATAATGGTTGCTTGGACTGATTGTGAATTAAGTAAGGCAAGTCAGCACAGTTGTATTAAAGGTGAATACAGTTTAATAAGTTGATTGAGTTTTTTTGGTAACATAACAAAAGAGGGTTAATGTAAATAATACAGTGGATGTGGCCACATGGATTACCAAATGACTTTCGAGAAACTGTGTCATAACAGACTTACCAGCAAGATCACATAAGCGACAATAACAGCATGGATACCAGCTTGGCTTGAGATATAGGAAACTGAGTCATGGTGAGTGGTTGTATTTTGGACCAGATGAAGGCACACTTTGGGGTTCTGCAGGAATCAGTGTTAGGACCGTTTCTCCTTGATATATGTTAATAACCTTGGGTATATGGGTGACAGTTTCAAAGTTTACACAATATTATGCAGTGTAAGAAGGATAGTGAATCTTCAAAAGGACATAGACAGGCTGATGGACTGGGGCAGACACATGACAGATCAGATTTATTGCAGAGATGTGTGAAGTAATAGCCTTTAGCAGGCAGACACAATATAAAATAGAGGTTACAATTCTAATAGGTGCAGGAACAGAAGGGTAGAAACACAAATCATTAAAGCTAGCAGGACAGGTTAGGAAAGTGAATAAAGATGGGATTCTGAGTTTTATAAATGGACACATTGAGTACAAATGCAAGGAAGTTACAGTGAACGATTACAAAGCATTGGCTCAGCCTCAACATTGTATTTGGTTAAATTCTGAGCAGCACAATTTTTGGAAAAGGTGGAATTTTTAGATGGCGGTGCAGAAAAGAAAATGACCAGAATGGTTCCAGGGATGCAGGACTTCTGTTACATGATAGGTTGGAGAAACTGCAACTGTTTATCTTGGAGAAGAGAAGATTGAGAGGAGATTTGATCAAGGTTTTGAAAATCGTGTGGAGTTCAAATTGAGTGGATGAGAGAGAAACAGTTCCCTTTGATGAAAGTGTTGAGAACCAGAGGACGTCGGTGTAGGAGGTTAATAGGAAAAGCAGCAAATGACAAATGAAGAATATCTCCTGTAGTCAGCAAATAGTTTGGCTGTGGAATGCGCTGACTTAAAAGCATGGTGGATTCAATCATGGATTTCAGTGGAGAATTGGATGAGCAGGTGAATGAGCAAACTTACATCACTAAAGGGAAAGGTCTAAGAGTGGCATTAGGTGAGTTGCTCTTGAGACAGCCAGCACAGACATGATGGGTCAAAAGACCTCCTTCTGTCTTCTAAGCAATCGGTGATTTGACTCTGTAAAGCCAACGAGAGCAGACTGTGTGGACTCATCAGGTTGATAATAGGCCGAAAAATCCAGAATTATGAGGAAAGAGTCAGAACAACTGGGACTACTGGATCGGTGAAGACGAACCTTAATTAAGGTTTTGAAAATTATGAGGAGTCTTGATGGTGGATAGAGAAATAATAATTCAGCTGCTTGGGGAATCATCAATTTAAATTTCATTGAGAGTGCAGAGAAAGTTTGCAAGAAATGTATTTCACAAGGTGAGTTGTTGAATAGATTGAATGCTTTGTTGTATTGAACAGGTAAAGCAGTGGAGAGCATAAAGGACAGCACCAGTGGAGGTGAGTATAAATTGAAGGTGGACATTTTGATCATTCATCTGTTTGCATTTTTCTTCACTTCTTTTAGAAAGTGACACCATAGAGAATCTCTGGTCTAATTGGCTGGTAAAGGACCTAGATAGAAAGTAGCTTTAAAGTATTAGATTCAGGAAGGAGTATAATAATTTAGGGACTTTCCAAGAACAAAAGTTTTTAAAGGTAAATGCAATCTAATAAACTATACTGGAGATGGCAGTGCAGATGATGTGTTGTTTTTGCATGATATGGGAGCTGGTGAATCCCATTGTTAACAACAGCGACCATATCCGCAATAATGGTCTGCAGCTCAAGGGACCTCGGTTCAGAGTCATAGAGTCATCGGGAATGACACCATGGAAACAGACCCTTCGGTCCAACTCGTCCATGCTGACCAGATATCCTAAATTAATTTAGTCTCATTTGCCAGCACTTGGCCGATATCCATCTGAGCTCTTCCAAGTCATATAACCATTCCGGATGGCTTTTAAATATTGTAATTGTACCAGCCTCCACCATTTCCTCTGGCAGCTTATTCCATACATGCATCACCCTCTGCCACTTATATCCCTTTTAAATTTTTCCCCTCTCACCCTAAACCTATGCCCTCTAGTTCTGGACTCCCCCAACCTGGGGAAAATACCTTGTCTGTTTACCCTATCCATGCCACTCATGATTTAATTAACTTCTACAAGGTCATCCCTCAGCCTCTGATGCTCCAGGGAAAACAGCTTCAGCCTATTCAGCCTCTCCCTATAGATCAAACCCTCTAACCCTGGTAACATCCTTGTATATCTTTTCTGAACCCTTTCAAATTTCACAACATCCTTCCGATAGGAGGGAGACCAGAATTGCACACAATATTCCAACAGTGGCCTAACCAATGTCCTGTACAGCCACAACATGACCTCCCAACTCCAATACTTAATTCTCTGACCAATAAAGGAAAGCATACTCAATGCCTTCTTCACTATCCTATCCACCTGAGACTCCACTTTCAAGGAACTATGAACCTGCACTCTAACGTCTCTTTGGTGCTGGGTCCACTACTTTTCATCGTTTATATAAATGACTTGGATATGAACATAGAAGGTATAGTTAGTATGTTTGCAGATGACACCAAAATTGGAGGTGTAGTGGACAGCGAAGAAGGTTAACTCAGATTACAACAGGATCTTGATCAGATGGACTAATGGGCCAAGGAAAGGCAGATGGAGTTTAATTTAGATGAATGTGAAGTGCTGCATTTTGGAAAGGCAAATCAGGACAGGACTTAATGGTAAGGTCCTGGGAGTGTTGCTCGATGAACTGGAATCAGAGCATCAGACAGTGCGGCATATCCGGGAGGGGAGGGTTACCTTGAGGCTGTGTTCCAGGCTGTCACACCCTGCAACTTAAGTATTTCAAATTTGGCTACTAGTCAGGGACAGAAGGGTGTGACGACAAGTAAGACAGGTAGAGGGATCTCGACCATAGCATTAGAGGACTCTCAACTCTTGAGCTTGTCGAAGAGGTATGAGCTACTTGCTCTGTGTATGGATGAGGGAAGAGTCTGCAGGGATGATGGTCAAACTGACTACTGGACCGCAATCCAGGAAGCCATTCAAGTGGAGAGAGCACAAAGTATAGTGATAGTGGGAAAGGGGTCTATAATTAGGGGAACAAGTAGCATCCTTTGTGAGCAGGATTGAGAGTCCCTAATGATGTGTAACCAACTGGGTGCCAAGGTATGGGCTATCTTGAATTGGCTTGAAAGAATACTGGAGAGGGAGGGGGGAGGATTCCGTTGTTGTGCTTCATGTTGGCACCAACAACATAGGCAAGAGGAAGTGTTTAGTGATCATCATGAATTAGGAACACAATTAATAACAGGATCTCGAAGTTTGTATTCCCTAAAATACAAATCTCAAAGTTTGTATTCTCTCAGCCTATACATGGCAGATCCAAGTGCAAATTTGCACGCTGATAGAATATTATGGAAGTAAACAAGTGGCTCAAGAAGTGATGTAAGATAGAGGGCATTTGACATTGGCATCAATATTGATTAGATTAGATTCCCTACAGTATGGAAACAGGCCCTTCAACCCAACCAGTCCACACTGACCCTCCGAAGAGTAACCCACCCAGACCCATTTCCCTCACACTATTGACAATTTAGCATGACCAGTTCATCTGACCTGCACATCTTTGGACTGTGGGAGGAAACTTGAGCACCCAGAGGAAACCCACGCAGACAAAGGGAGAATGTGCAAACTCCACACAGACAGTCACCCGAGGCTGGAATTGAACCTGGGTTCCTGGTGCTGTGAGGCAGCAGTGCTAACCACTGAGCCACCATGTTGCTCCTATTGGGATAGGAATGAACTGTACCATCAGCTTGGGCTCCACCTGAACCAAACTGAGATGAGAATCCTAGTGGAGAGGCTAAATAGGGTAGTCAGAGGACTTCAAACTAGTTAAAGGGGGAAATGGCTCATGAGAGGTTATTAAAGTTTTCAGAACAAGTAATAAGAAAGAGAGTATGGAAAGGGTCAGGAATCTAACTTCAGGCACAGCAGATAAAGGGACAGCTTTGAGAATGGTGGTGATCAATACAGGACTGAGGGTGTTGTACTTAAATGGAGTGGAGTGTAAGAAATAAGGTAAATGAGTTTGTAGCACAGATTGAAATTGGCAGGTGCGATGTTGTGGGCATTACAGATGTGCCTGCAGTGTGTGGTATTGGGTAAAGGTAGTCTGAGGTAGTTTGTTGCTTTATCTTAGGCCTAACTCGTGATGGAGAATCAACCACCATAGAGTATCTACTGAAGAAGCACTTTCCTTAGATAACAAGAAGATTTATTGCATAATAGCAATAAATGCAACTACATTTGGCCAGGCATAATTACTAAAATGTAAGGAAACTGCAGAGATTCATCTAAACCCTCCAAAGGCTAGAATAGAACTCCTTATATCTACCCAAGACTGTGTGTGGTATCAGTCAAATGGGTAGAGCCAACGTGAAATGAACATTAAATCCTCAGGACTATTAGCTTAAATAATAGCATAACCCGAAGCATTCTTTTCAGAGAAACTTTGAATCCATACTCAAAGCAGAAGTTGATGGGATGAGAGCAGGACAATGGGATTAAATATGGATTGTTCTCACAAATAAATGATGTGGCGTGATAAGCTGAGTGAGTCTTTTGAATTCTGTGATTGTAATATGTTGCAGGGCTGCCCCCTATAGTATAGCAATAGAGATCAGTGATTTTCAAATTTCAAAAGTAAAGACACGTTATATAAAATATGATTTAGTCCAAGTGGACTGGAAGCAAATACTTGCAGATAAAACCGTGTCAGAGCAGAGGGAGGCATTCAAGGAAGAAGTGGTGAGAATATAGATTCACAAGACAAAAGGTGGGACCAAGACGGAAGAATCATGAATGCCACGGGTCATTAGTGAGTTTGAGAAGATTTGTAGCTCAGGTTGAGGTTTTGGATGTAGGTTTGCTCACTCTGGTGGAAGGTTCATTTCCAGACGTTTCATTACCCTACGAGGTGACATCTTCAGTGGGCCTCAGGTGAAGCAATGCTGAAAATTCCTGCTTTCTATTGATATGTTTGGGTTTCTTTGGGTTGGTAATGTCATTTCCTGTGGTGATGTTATTTCCTGCGGTGAAGTCACTTCTGGTTCCTTTTCTCAGGGGGTGGTAGATGGGGTCTAACTTGATGTGTTTGTTGATAGAGTTCTGGTTGGAATGCCATGCTTCTAGGAATTCTCGTGCGTGTCTTTGTTTGGCTTGTCCTAGGATGGATGTGTTGACCCAGTCGAAGTGGTGTCCCTCCTCATTGGTTTTAGCTTTCAGCGGTTTCTGGGGTCTTGATGCTGGATGTGGACGCTCTTATTCCTCTCTCTTTGAGGTAAATGCTGGAATTGCATATGAGACAATCTGTGTTGTTGAATTTGCCATTGCCAAGGGTGTGTTTCTGGGATTTTACTAACTGGAACACTTAATTAGAAGTAGTTAATATATCTATTATTTTGTTAAGCATTTTGATCGAGGTACAATTAAGCCAAATCTTTTCTTTATTTTTAGTTTGTCTTTATTTTAACTGTAGTGTACAAAGAAAGTATGCCTTGCTTAAGTCGATAATTTGACCAATTGCATTGCATCTGGAATGCAATGCCTTACATTTACCTTTAAAATAAGAAAAAAATTGGGTCTAGACTATCTTAATATATTTTGAGGGGGTTTGGTCTGGTTCATAACATAGTTAAGGTGGCACAAGAGATACTTGCTTTTATTAGCCAAGGCATTAAAAAAAACACAGAAGGGCAAGGAGGTTATGCTGTAACTGTATACAATACTGATTAGGACATAACTGGAGTACAGCAGGCAGCCTGGTCACCACATTATACAGAGGCTGAGATCGCACTCAAGAGGGTGCAGAGGAGATATGCAAGGATGCTTCCTGGGCTGGAGGGGCTGAGCTATTAGGAAAGGTTGAAGAGGTTAGGGATATTTTTCTTGGATCAGTGAAGATTTAGAGGGAACATCATGTTGTTGCAGTAAGTTTTGAATCCTTTATGTCCATAGGTGAGATACCAGAGGACAGAAGGACTGCCCTATTATTAAAAAAAATGAGAGGTGGGGATAGACCAGAAAATGACAGGCCAGTCAGTCTAACCTTGTTGGTAGGAATGTTATTAGAAAGAATTCTGAGGGACAGAATTCGAGAGACAAATAAATTGGGGATAGTCGGCATGGATCTGTTAAGGGAAGGTCACATTTGACAAATTTGATAGATTTCTTTTGAGGAGGTAATCAGGAGTGTTGATGTGGGTAACACTTTTGATGGAGTCAAAATGGACTTTAGTGAGGTTTTTGAGAAGGCCCCTCATGGCAGGCTGGTCAATAAAAGTAAATGGTCTAAGAAGAGAGTTGAGGAGGAAATTTTTTCATCCAAAAGTGACAGGAATCTGAAACACATTGCCTGAGGTAATGGTTGAATTAGAAACTCTCATGACACTTCAGCAGTACTTAGCCTCCAGACTGCAGGCCAAGAGTGGAAAAATCAGATGAATGCTGCCTTTGTTGACCTGAGTGGACAAGATGGACTGAATGGCTTCCTTCCATGCTGTAACATTTATGAATCTATGAGTCTATAAAGTGCTTTGTTTTTGAGCAGATCCAATGAATCTCAAAGGATTCTGTTATAACGATCCTGACTACCTATTAGCCAACATGTAAATGCATTGTGGAGAGATGATTAGTGTCAAGTAGTAAAAATTATGCAATAGTATGTTACTTCTAAAACACCTTCACAGAAATTTAAAGAGCTGAGTTAATTGTGACAGTTTTTTTCGGCAATCTTAATGTCGAGGGCAATGGTTCTTTGTGTTAATTTGTGAAGACTTGGTCATATCTGAATAATCTAATTGAATTCTTTAATCATGGTTGTTAAGAAGAGAGTCATGTTGACTATATTGGCATTCCAAAAAGCATTTGTTAAAGTTATGCAGAAGACAATGATAAAAACACAGTCATTTGGAGATCATCTTGCGATGTGTTTGAGCGTAACGGAAGAAATAGGAGTAGGATTGGATCATTCATCCTTTAAACATGTCATTGAGTCATGGAGATCTACAGCTCAGAAAAAGACCGTTCAGCCCATCACATTTGTGCTTGTCAAAAACAAACACCTAAATTCTTGGCCAATGCATTGTAGTTTTTTCTTCCTCTGCTTGCTCCACTCGTTTTAATTACAACATTTAAGTCTATGAACAGGAAGGATATAGACGGACATGGGGCAAGTGCTGGAAATGGAGCTAGATTAATTTAGGATACCTGGTCAGCATGGACGAGTTGGACCGAAGGGTCTGTTTCCGTGCTCTACATCTCTATGACTCTATGATTTTATAAATTATTCTCATTCTATTTTCCAGCACTTTGCCCATACCCGTGTATGTCTTGACATCTCAAGTACACATCTAAATACTTTTAAACCTGCTCCACTCAATGAGTAAGATTATTGCTAACATTTGAGCCTAACTCCTCATTCCCAAGCTATACCAATAGCCCTTGAATCCCAGTCCTGTGGATATGGAGATCTGATATAAAGTAAGAAATTGCTGGAGGACTGAATAGATTCTGAAGAAGAGTCACATCAGACTCAAAATACTGTATAAGCTATTTGTCCCTCCATAGATGTTGCCATACCTGCCGTGTTTCTTCAGTTCTTTCTGTTTGTTTTATTTTCATATTTCTAGACTCCACAGTGTAGTGACTGTCATGAGGTCAGCCAGGTGAACCCCATAGAATATGAGTTCCTTTACTGGGGCTATTAACCTGCTCAAATCAGGGAGCCCTGGCTGACAGATATAACCAGGAAGGTTGGAGGTTCTGTTCACTCTGAGAGCTGGCTCTGAGGGAGCTGGATCAGTGTCAGGTACTATGCATGTGCAAATAAAGGGTGACTTGGTGAATGGATACAATCCTCTGTGGCACTATTCCACACAGTATTTTGCTTGTATTGGAGAAAGGATAGGTTTTGTGCTACAGAAAAAGGAGCACGGAGGAATAAGTGGAACAGATGGTAAATGTGCACCAAAAGCAAAGACAAAGAGAGGGCTAATGGTAGGAGAAAAGGTTGGATGTTACTGGTAGGTGTCAATACATTAATCCCTAGATTCCTTTACTGTCCAACAGTCTATCGATTTCGGTCTTGAACATATTCCATAACCAACAACCCATAATTCTCTTGGATAGTGAACATCAAATATATACAACACTTTTCTCTCAGTCCTCATACCTTTTTAACCTGTGAGTTTGTTCTGTAGTTCCATATTCTCCAGCCAAAAGACAGATCCTCTCAGATTTTTCCCAGTGCAGAAATATTCATTACCAGGGGACATAGCTTTAAGGTAAAAGGGGATTATGTCAAAGGAAGTGTGAGAGGTAAGTATTTTATGCAGAGGTTGCTAAGTGTCTGGAATGCACTGCCAGAGGAGGTGGTGGATGTGGATACAATAGCAACATTTATGAGGAATAGAGGGATATGGAATGCATAAAGATGAAAGGTGTTTAATATAGAAAGGCATCATGTGTCAGCTCAGTCTTGGTGGACCAAAGGGCTTGTTCCTATGTTGTACTGTTCTTTCTATGTCTACCCTGTCATGCTGTGTATGAGGAAGGAGTCAATAGATAGGGTTTTAAAATTCAGTTGATCAATGTTCAGCACCAGCATATTCCTGTGAGGATAAAAGATAATGATGGTGAGATTTGAAACCCTGGATGACAATAGATATTGAAAGCCTAACCAATAAGAAAAAGTAGCATATGTAAGGTTACAGAAAATGAAATCAAACATGGCTCTTGCAGAAGGGGCCATAAAATGTCCATGGCAATAGGATTAAGGAGAATCCCAAGGAATTGTATATATATATAAAGGGTAGGTCCATTCAAGAACAAAGGATGGAATTTATGTTGTGGAACCAGAGGAAGTGAGCGAGGTTCTTAATGAGCACTTCACATCAGTGTTCACAAAGTGGAGAACATGGATGGTGCTAAAATTAGAGAGGAGTGTTTTGATAGTCTTGGCATGTTGACATTAAGGCGGAGGAGCTGTTAGTGTCTTGAAAACCATTAAGACTTGACATTAAGTCAAGTCCCCAGCCTGATGAGATTGATCTCAGGATACTGATGGAGGCAAGGAAGGAGATTGCTGGAGCCTTGACAGAGAACTTTGGGTCCTCATTGGCCACAGATGAGGTACCAGAAGACTGGAGAACAGCCGATTTTGATCTTTTGTTAAGAAGGTCAATAGGGATAACCCAGGAAATCATTGGCCAGTGAGCCATACATCAGTGGTCAGGAGATTATTGGAGAAGATTCTTAGGGACAGGATTTACTTGCATTTAGAAAAGAATGAAGTTATTAGAGATAGACAGCATAGCTTTGTGTGGGGGAGGTATTGTCTCACAACTTTGATTGAGTTTTTTGAGGAAGTGATGACAGTGAGGGATGAAGGTAGGGGCAGTGAATGTTGTCCAAACTAAAGCACTTTTTACTACTCGTTTTACTAAAGCATTTGACAAGACCCCTCTTGGTAGGATGGTCCTGAAGATTAAGTCATATGGGGTCCACGGTGAGTTGACAAGCTGGATACTAAATTGGCTAGGCCATAGAAGGCAAACAGTAAGAGTGGACGGGTGTTTTTCTGATTGGAGTTTTATGACCAGTGGTGTTCTGCAAGGATCTGCTGTTTGTAATAAATGTAAATAATATGGATGAAATTCTAGGTGGTCTGGTTAGTAAGTTTGCAGATGATGTGAAAATGGGGAATGTGTGGATAGTGAGGAAGGTTGTTGAAGGATACAGAGGACATAGATCAATTGGAAAATTGGGTGAAGAAATGGCAGATGGAGTTTTAGGGAGGGGAGCCAGCCTCGTGGTTGTAGCGCTGCACTGTTACTCCAGAGACTCAGATAATGTTCTGGGGAACAGGACTCGAATCACACCACGACAGAAAAAAGGTGGAGCTAAAATTCAATAAAAATATGGAAGTAAGAATCTAAGGATGATCATGAATCTATTGTTGACAGTTGGAAAAAACCCACCTGGTTCACGAATATTACGACACGGGGTAAATCCCTTTGCGAATTTAAACCCAAAACACAGAAAAGGTCACCTTGCGCCGTCATAGAGATGTACAGCATGGAAACAGACCCTTCGGTCCAACACGTAATCTGCTAACTTTTGAGAGGCAAACAACTATCCCAGAGGTCACTATTTAAAGTAAAAATGAATAATTTTATTCTTTAAGTCCAACAGAGAACATTAAAACATCGGCTATTTGCAGCTCCTTTCTCTTAAACCTACGTTTTACCTCCCATACTACAGTACTAGTCTGATAAATTCCCTCTTAAATTTATGGCAAAATCAATTTCAAAACCAGGTATAGTGTTCGGATGTCAAACTTACTCTGTAGATTCTTTTAGGTCGACTTTAGTGTTCTGCTGCGCACATTTCTTATAGACAGGTACCTTTCAGAGAGTTATTCGATTAGCAGTCTGTTTGTTGGCACTCGTTGCTGTTCTCCCCCTAACTGTTCAAGATGTCTGATTTTATACCCCAAAACATCAGATCATTTCATTGGTTTGATGTCATACCTAATAATAAAATTCAAACTTGATTGGATTTTAATAGCTGGTGCATAATTTAAACTGGCTGAATTTGAATTTGTTTTTGTTCCATGGCTTCACAGCTCCAGCTATTTGTGTCAACCAAATGTTACATTTTTAAATCTTTCAGCACACTATGCGCTTTTCTAAATCCTTGCCTTATTCCTCTCTCTCTTAAACGTACAGTACACACCTACACCTTCATAACACTTAATGACCTTTAAGGTAGGAAACTGCCATCCTTACTTGGTCTGTCTTTTATGTGACACCAGACCCACAGCAATGTGGTTGACTCCTAATTGCCCTCTGAGTAGTTAGGAATGGGTCTTAAATACCCCCATCCGATGAAGAAGTTTTAAACATCTGGCGAGGTGGTGAGGTGATGCTTTGTGCAAGGTTAAATGTAAGAGGAAAATATACAGTAAATGGCAGGAACCTTAGAAGTATTGATATACAGAAGGATCGCAGGGTACAAGTCAATAGTTCCCTGAAAGTGGCACCGTAAGTGGATAAAGTGGTAAAGAAGGCATGCTTAGTTTCACCAGTTGAGGCATAGAAATAAAATTGGGCGAGTCATGTTGCAGTTGTATAAAACTTTAGTTAATCCACATTTGGTGTATTGTGTGTAATGCCGGTTGCCACACTATGTGAAGGATATGGAGGCTTTGTAGAGGCTGCATAAGAGGTTTACCAGGATGCTTCCTGGAATGGACTGTATATTGCAACATTTAAAAGGCATCTGGATGGGTATATGAATAGGAAGGGCTTGGAGGGATATGGGCCGGGTGCTGGCAGGTGGGACTGTGGGGTTGGGATATCTGGTCGGCATGGACGGGTTGGACCAAAGGGTCTGTTTCCATGCTGTACATCTCTATGACTCTATGTGTTAGCTATAAGAAGAGTTTGGACAAACTGGGATTGTTTTCGTTAGAGCTTTGGAGACTGAGGGGTGACCTGATAGAAGTATATCAAATTATGAGGTGCATGGATAGGGTGGATAGTCACTTTTTTTTGCCCTAGGGTGGAAACGTCAAATACTAGGGGACATAGGTTTAAGGTGAACAGGAAACGTTTAAAGGAGATGTGTGATAGAAGGATTTTACACAGAGATTGGTAGCCTCTTGAAACACACTGCGAGGGGCTATGGGAGAAACAGATATGATAGCAATGCTTAAGAGACATTTAGATGCATGAGCAGTCAGGGAGTAGAGTTACAAATGTTGTGCAGGCAGATGGGATTAGTTTAGAATGGCATCATGGTCAGCACACACATGGTGAGCCAATGGGCCTATTCCTGTGCTGTACTGTTCTATGTTCTAAAATGGGCGTGTTCTATTTGGAGCAGAGAAGATGACCTGACTGAGGTACTCAAAATTGTGAACAATGTTGACGGGGTAAAGAAGAATGTTCTGTTTCCACGAGCTGGTATTTCAGTAACTAGGGGGTCACAATTTCAAGATAGTCAGCAAGATACCTCACAGTGAGATAAGGAGAAACATCTTTACTCAGAGGGTTGTTAGGATCTGGAATGCGCTGCCTGGGAGAGTGGTGGAGGTGGATTCCGTATGAGGTTTCCAAAGAAAGCTGGATCTGTAATTGAACATGTTTAGAGGGATTCGGAGGTCGGGCTGGAGAATGGGACTAGCTCTTCTGGATGCTGTATAGACATAATAGGCCAAATGGCCTCCTTCTGTAATGTAAAAGTTTCTGATTCTGTGATTCTATAATACTGGCCTGATATCTCTGGCTGAGGGATTAATATGTAAAAAGGCATGGTTGCCTCAGAATGAGTGAGTGCTGAGGAAACAAGTGAAGAGCCTAGAGATGCAGTCTGGTCCAGTCAATGAGCAGGGTATGAGTCCCTGAGTGCACAGTGACCTTGCTGCAGCATTACAATGAGAATTGCTGGTGCAGCCCAAAGTGCAGCATTGAAGTACAGAAGCATCCTGCAAATGAATCAAGGATATGGGATTGTTCGAGGCTGGCACATGCTGGCTGCAAATGTCCATGGACATGGAGTATGTGTAGTCAACGTCAATGGAGCGTGTCCAGAGATGTTTCAACATGGTAGTCGCTTGGAGCAAGAGGTGAGGTGAACCTGCCAGGGACCTGCTCCAGCTTCCTTGTCAAGTGTGTTTGGTTAGGTTGAATATTAATGAGGTGAATAGTGCTATTAACTCAGTGTTTAATGAGCAGTAATGGCTATCAATTGGCACCAGGTTGCTACCTAATGACAGTTTTACCGCAGCGCTTGTGAAATGCAAAACAATGGAGCGAGGTGATCGCATTGTTGAGGTCGGCCTTGCTGGACTTGTCAACTAATTCTAGCACATTCTCAGGTTCACTTCACCAAATTATGGAGACATTCAATGGGTCACATACAGAGAAGCTATTTTTCTCTACTGGTGGGAGTCCACAACAAATGGGCAGAACTTGCAAAAAAAGATTGCAGAGAATACTGTGGATGGTGGAAAGCTGAAAAAAGAAGAGAAATGCTGGAGAAACTCAGCAGGCCTAGCAGTATCTATGGAGAGAGAAATAGATAATGCTTGAAGACCGATTTAACTCTTCCTCTGTGTCACAAACACTAAATTAACCACATGGACAAACGCAAAGTGGAGAATCGCAGGTCTGCAATGAATTTTATGAAGTTATTGCAATAATTCCTTCCAATTATCCTGTCCCTCAATAGACTGCCCCCGCCCCCCCCCCCCCCCCCCCCAAAACTATACTTATTACAAAGACTTCTGACACTTTGTTTTATATAAAACTGGAATAACTGTCTGTTACTAACAAAAAGTACAAAATTCTGGGATTGACAATGAGACAAATTATTAAAAGCCAGTAACTAATTAGTTGAACTATTAGCAACAAATCCCTCTTTTTTTTCCCCAAGCCAGCACTTAATCTTGGATGAGACAAAAGGTTAGTTGTGGAGCTTAGGTATTAGGTTAAAGACGGAAAGAGAGAATTTTGGTAAGACACGTGGCTGTACTGAGAGTATTTGAATCTTGGGTTTAGCAGTTTGGAACTTCGAAAATGCTAAACCCCCCCGAACATGTCTGAAAGCATGGTCAGTAAATTTGCGGACAACACCAAAGTTGGTGGTATAGTAGGCAGTGAAGAAGGCTTTCTTAGATTACAAAGGGATCCTGATCAAATGGATCAGTGGGCAGAAAAATGGCAGATAGAGTTCAATCTGGATGAATGTGAGGTATTGGAATATGGTACAACAAACAGGGACAGGACTTATACAACTAATGGTAGGGCCTTGGGTAGTGTTGTAGAATACAGGGACCTAGGGATTCAGGTACATAATTCTTTGAAGTTTGTGTCACATATAGACAGGGTGGTTAAAAAGGCATTTAGCACACTTGCCTTCATTGCTCGGTCCTTTGAGTATAGAAGTTGGGGAGTCATATTGAGGTTGTCCTGGACATTAGTGAGGCCTCTTCTGCAGTGTTGTGTCAAGTTCTGGTCGCCCAGTTATAGAAAACAGTTCAGAAGAGATTTATCAGGATGTTGTCGGGAAGGGGGATTTAGGTTATAAAAAAATGCTGGATAGGCTCGGACTTTATTCACTAGAGCATAGGAGGGTGAGAGGTGTCCTTATAGAGGTTTACAACATCATGAGGGGTATAGATTGTTTAATGGCAGGTGTCTTTTCTGTAGGATGGGGGATTTCAAAACTAAGAGGCACATTGTTAAGGTGACAGGAGAGAGATTTATAAAAGATATGAGAGGCAATTCTTTTATGCAGAGGGTGGTTCGCATGTGGAATGAGCTTCCGAGGAAGTGGTGAATGGGGGCACGATTACAATGTTTAAATGAAATTTGGATAAGTACATGAATAGGAAAAGATGGGAAGGATATGGACCAGGAGTAGGCAGGTGGAACCAATTTAGTTTGGGATTATGTTTGGCGTGGAGTGGATAAAGAGTGGAGCTGGAAAACCAACAGCAGTTCCAGTAGCATCAGAGGAGGAGGGGAGTTGATGTTCCAGGTCGGACTGGACTGATTGGTCTGAAGGGTCTGTTTCCATGCTGTGTAACTCTATGACAGTTTGGTAAGAAAAGAGCTGAAACCTTTGACAGAATTATTGAGGTGGGTTGGTTCCTTCTTCTATGAAGTCTACTGGTGGTACCCAAACAAATCAGACACTCATGACATGGCTCCTCGCTGAAAACGTTCTTCCAATTTGACCTTGACTGCTCCAGTTGCAATTTCTGTTCTTTGTTTCAAGCAGCATCCCCATGGCTCCCTACCCAACGGCGCTCACAGTGTGTCTTCCCTCTGGGAGCAATCCTATCTTGGACCTCACTGCTCAAGCTCTAGCTGTTGGTTTTGGGTATATGAATACGAAGGGTTTAGAGGGATATGTATCAAATGCTGGCACATTTACTAGATCAGTTTAGAATATCTGGTCGGCATGGATATGTTGGCCTGTAGGGTCTGTTTCCATGCTGTACAACCCTATGGCTGTACGACCCCTCATACAGAGCTGTGGGGTTTGGCTTCACCACTCCAGCCCCTCGTTTTTCCCTCCAGATTATAACTTTTTTTCCCCATCTTGCACCTGTTGCTGGGTGTTAGGGCTAAATTCCCTCTTAGCTTCGGTTGGTTTTCTGCAGTGTGGGATAATTCTAATTCATGCTGGTTCCTGCTCCGTCTAGGATTGGTTCCCCACCACGCCGTGGGTGCTGACTGAATCATGAATCTCACACAGAATCCATGTCTTTTCCAGATAAAAATTGTTTACTAAAGATTAGTTAGAAGTTAAGCTTGTAGGGAAAAGTTAGAAAGAACAGACGGGGCTATAACATCTGGGCAAAAGTGAGGACTGCAGATGCTGGAAACCAGAGTTTAGATCAGAGTAGTGCTGGAAAAGCACAGCAGGTCAGGCAGCATCTGAGGAACAGGAGAATCGACGTTTCGGGCAAAAGCTCTTCATCAGGGGCTATAATATTTGCCAGATCTGCTGGGCTTGCTCACTATCTTCTGGATTTTCTGTATCAATGGCATAATCTTCAAGTTAGAGTGAAACCATTCAGGGGTGAAATGGGGATTCTTTATGTGGCATAAGTCTGAAGTTCTCTCGCTTCCAAACTGGTTATTGAAATTATTAAGGCTGAAATTGGTATGTTTTGATGAGTATTGGTGTCAAGAGAATGGTAAATGGAGTTGAGATAGTGATCAGCTTGATTCTTTGATTGATTGATTTACTTATTGTCATGTGTACCAAAGTACAGTGGAAAGCTCTTGTTTATGAGCAGTGCAGGCAAACCATAGTAAGCAAGGATGTACAGATCAATAAGACTTAGAGGCATGCAGGTAGCATTGCACAGGGCATGTGCTGTGTGTGAGCAACGTCAGCAAGATCTACATTATTTGAGGCTTGAGCTTTAAGTTAAGTGAACGGTGGAACTGGCCAGAGGAACTGAACATCTATACTCTTCACTCATTGCACAAAGAAACGTCTGTTGGAAGATGAGATGTTTAGGTTTATCTTGTTTGCTTAACTCTGCAAACAGAGCTGAGCTTTAGTTGAAGAAGCTGATTGGGATGAGGTGGGATTACAGTCAGAATGAGAAAGACAGGTCCCACAGTCTTCATGCAGTCAGGACCTGTGGTTATTAAACTCCGGGCAGTGTGAGCATCAATCTGATTCCATTAGACCTCTCATGTGATGGGTGAAATGAATGACTTAAAAACCTGGAACCCACCTCTGAGCACTTTAACTCTGGCTTGAGGTACTACACAGTGGTAACCTTGTCCAAGTCACTCTTCATCTTGTGTGATCCCTGGCAGGGAGTGCTGGCAAGTTATCCTAATATAGGGGCATCCTGGTGAAGCCTGTCCTCGCCTCATACCCTCTTATTGGGTCATCAGTTACCTGGCTGTGTTTTTTTTGGTTTTGCTTTTTCCTATTACAAGGCAATCCTGCAGTATTGTGTATAGCATTGATCTTCTTATTTAAGGAATGATAAAGTCATAGAGTTGTACAGCATAGAAACAGACCCTTTGCCCAATTCATCCATGCAACCAGATATCCTAAATTAATGTAGTCCCATTTGCCAGCATTTGGTCCAATCCCTCTGAACTCTTCCTATTCATGTACCCATTCAGGTGCTTTTTATATGTTCTAATTTGTATCTGCTTTTGCCACCTCCTCTGGCACTTTATTTCATACACGCACCACCCTCTGTGTGAAATAGTTGCCCCTTAGATCCCTCCCAAATCTTTCTCCTCTCACCTGAAACTTATGCCCTCTAGTTTTTCACTCCCCTTCCCTGGGAAAAACAACTTGGCTGTTCACTCTATCCATGCCTGTCATGATTTTGTAAATCTCTGTAGGGTCACCCCTCAGCCTCTGACACCCCAGCCTATTCAGCCTCTCCCTATATTTCAAACCCTCGAACCCCTGGCAATATCCTTGTAAATCTTTTCTGCACCATTTCAAGTTTAACAACATCTTTCCTATAGCAGGGAGACCCAGAATTGAACGCAATATTCCAAAAGTGACCGAACCAATTCTTTTACAGCTGGAGCATGACATCCCAATTCCTGTACTCAGTGTACTGACTAATAAAGACAAGTGTATTAAACATCTTCTTCACTATGCTGCTGACCTGTGACTCCACCCTCAAGGAACTAAGAACCTGCATTCAAGGTCTCTTCGCTCAGCAACACTCCCCAGGACCTTACCATTAAGTGCATACTCCTGTCTTGTTTTCCCCTACCAAAATGCAACACCTCACACTTCTCTAAATTAAACTCCAACTGCCATTCCTTGGTCCATCAGCCCATCTGATCAAAGTCTAGTTGTATTCTGAGATGTAAATGCATTGGAAGCAGTTCAGAGAAGGTTTACTGGGCTAATATTGGGATTGGGTAGGTTGTCTTATGAGGAAAGGTTGAACAGGTTCGGCTTGTCCCTCCTGGGGTCTAGAAGTGTAAGAGGTGACTTGTCTGAAACATAAAACATCCTGTGGAGTCTTGACACGGTGGATGTGGAGAGACTGTTTCCCATGAACTGGGGTCACTGTTTAAAAATAAGTGGTCACCTGTTTAAGACACAGATGAGATGGAAATGTGTTGCTGGAAAAGCACAGCAGGTCAGGCAGCATCTAGGGAACAGGAGAATCGACGTTTCGGGCATTAGCCCTTCTGTGGAGTCTTGACACGGTGGATGTGGAGAGACTGTTTCCCCATGAACTGGGGTCACTGTTTAAAAATAAGTGGTTACCTGTTTAAGACACAGATGAGGAGAAGTGAAGTCGCATGTAGCTGATAAGGAAGAAGGCGTTTATTGGTCACTGCATTGAGTATCGGACAGCAACACATTTCCATCTCTGATCTCCAGCATCTGCAGACCTCACTAAGACACAGATGAGGAGAAGTGAAGTCGCATGTAGCTGATAAGGAAGAAGGCGTTTATTGGTCACTGCATTGAGTATCGGAGTTGACAGGACATTAGTTAGGCCACCTTTGGGATACTGCATTCAATTCTGCTCTCCCTGCTATAGGAGAGACGTTGTTAAACTTGAAAGGGTTCAGAAAAGATTTATAAGAATGTTGCCAGAGTTGGAGGTTTTCAGGCTGAATAGGCTAGGGCTATTTTCCCTAGAGCATCGGAGTCTGAGGGCTGACCTTATAGAGGTTTATGAAATCACAAGAGGTGTAGGTAGGATGAATAAGCAAAGTCTTTTCCCCAAGATAGGGAAGTCCAAAACTAGTGGGCAGAGGTTTAAGGTGGGAGGAGAAAGATCTAAAAGGGATCTAAAGGGCAACTTTTTCATGCAGAGGGTGGTGTGTGTATGAAATGAGCTGCCAGAGGAAGTGGTGGAGGCTGGTACACTTACAGCATTTAAAAGGCATCTGGATGGGTATATGAATAGGAAGGGTTTAGAGGGATATGGGCCAAATGCTGGCAAATGGGACTAAATTAATTTTGGATATCTGGTCGGCATGGACGAATTGGACTGAAGGGTTTGTTTCCATGTTGTACACCTCTGTGACTGTATAAATGCTTTCTCAAAAACTCTTCAGAACTCTCTTCATGAAAAGTTGGTGGAAATAGAGCTTGTGAACAATTTTCAGGCAGAGGCAGATAGATTCATTAATCAGCAAGGAGGTGAAAGGTTATCTGCACAGGCAGAAATGTAGAGTAATTAGCTCAACCATAATGTTAATGATTGGTGGAGTAACTTTGAGGGATTGATTGTCCTACTCCTGGCCCTAATTCGTATGTTCATGTGAAAGCACTCGGGCTTTAAGGTGTTTGGACTGCAGACCTTAGCAAAATTTCCCTCAAAGAACTGGGATATTAGGAAGTCTACCTGCTGTCTATGCCTCAGTATCACTGACTGGGATTGTATTTAAGACAGAGGCATGGTTTTCACATTGGTGCGCAGCTGGAAGCAGTGGAATAAGTAAAAGCCAAATATGGACAAAAACATGTTGTAATTGTGCTTGTGAATTAAATGAACTCTCTCTTCTTTGATGACTTACTTTTTACATTATTGCTCCTTATCAATTCATCACTGTAATGTATTTAAGTAATTATTAGTGGAGCAAGTTCCAATTAGTTGTTAACTCTTTGATTAATGGGCACAAGATTTACTGCTCATTTCAGATGAGACATGAAATCAAGATTCACTGTTCAGGTGAACATAATGTTTTCCTTTTTGTTGTTCATGAGAAGTGGGCTCGACGGGCAAGGCCAATGTTTGTTACCTGTCCTGAATAGTCCTTACACTGAGTGATTTACAATGCCAAAAGGGAATCTATATTACTTTTGAATCTGGAGTCACATATAGGCCATACTGGGTAAGGGTGGCAGATTTTTTTCCTTAAAAGGCCTTAGTGAACCAGGTGGGATTATCTGACATTTGATAGTTTTGTGGTCACCATCGTTGAGAATAGCTTTTAATTCCATGTTTTATTATCAGATTCCATATCATTATTCTAAGAAGAGATAGGTAATTCCTGTCAATGCCCTGACAGACATTTATTCCTTTGAAACACTTAAGCAGATTAATTTGTCATTTATCTTCGCATTTGTGGGTGCTTACTGTCTTAAAATTGACTGTTGTGTTTTCTTACAGACTATAATGACTGCTCTTCCCTTTCAGTCACTTCAAGGAGTATTTGCCAAATAAAACATAGGGTAAATGCAGTATCATAAATGGGACTGACTGAGGTTGCAGCCATATTGATTGCCATCTGCCGAAGACATTGATAACAGATTCTCAGAGCTTAACAGTCACCACATAATTTTAGTTGCTTTTAGGTACTGAATTTATTCCCCCATTTTTCTTACCCTGAGGGTATGTGGTCCTTCTGATGTTTATATAAATTGTCAATCAAAAAGAAGGAGGTCATCCCTATGCCTGTTCTCTGACGGAGTTATTCAGTTAGTCACAGTCCCCATGTCCTTTCCTGCTACACCCCAGTGTTTCTCTTTTAATTTTTCAAGTAGTTATCCAATTTGTGTTTGAAGGTTACTATTTAATTTGCTTCTGCCACCCTTTCAGGTAGCACATTCCAGGTCAAAACAACTCACTGCACTATCGGAATTCTCCTCATCCCATTTCTGGTTTTGCTCTCCTGTTCTATTCAATCTGTTGTCCTCTGGTTTCTGACCCAGCTGACACTGGAAACAGTTATTATTCATTTACTATCACGTATTGTTGACCTCCTTTAAATCCCTTCTTCTGCTCTAAGGAGACCACTTCACCAGGCTCCTTAGACAGCACCCTCCAAAGGCATGCCCACAATAATTTAAAAGGACAAGGGCAGCAAATACATAGGAACACAGCACTTTGCAAGTTCTCCTCCAAGCCACACATCATCATGACTTGG
Organism: Chiloscyllium plagiosum; assembly: GCF_004010195.1. Lineage (NCBI taxonomy): Eukaryota > Metazoa > Chordata > Chondrichthyes > Orectolobiformes > Hemiscylliidae > Chiloscyllium > Chiloscyllium plagiosum. The sequence goes on from NC_057722.1 coordinate 62,481,209, forward strand.
AAATGTATCCTTCACTGTCGCTGGGTCAAAATTCTGGAACCCCACTTTCATCAGTGTGGATATCCCTACACCACACAGACTG
>NC_057722.1:62481790-62490596 GCF_004010195.1 Chiloscyllium plagiosum
TCCTTTGTAGAATCAGTTGGTGTTCAATCACTTTGTTCCCACTCTGTGATTTCCTTGCTGGTGGTTTTTGGTTCTACCATGACCTGATGCCCTCTGCCTCCTTACCTAGGTGACCATCCTTTATGTGGAATGTATGAAGGCTATTACCATCAGATTGTTCCACACTGTGAAGATGCATCATCTAGTCCAATCCTCTCCCAATGAGAGAAGGCAGACACGTTTGCATTTACATAACACTTTTCATAAAATCCCAATTCACTTTATTGCCAACCAAGTTTTTTTGAAGCTTAATATTTCACTTCAAAAAAAAAGGAGAGTTAATTTGGTTCCAAAGGATTTTGGTTATCCTGAGGTGGTCAAACACGTATTAAAAGTCTCTGTTACAATTTAGGAAAAGCAGCAGCCAGTTTGAGGGTTGCCAAGTCTACAGGAATGGCCAGGCATCTGTAGGAATCAGCAAGAAGCTCTCGGTGAACAGAATATTTTCAAAATGATACTCTCAGTAAATTGGTCACATAATTCATTTGGAAGCTCTGTCAGACCTTCATGCTCATCATAACAGTGATCGCTTTGAATTGGGAGCCTGCTTCGATCGTGGTGTTGTGATGAAGTGTAATTATGTAAACTGATACTTATGCACATGAGTGCAGTGCACCTGCCCTGTGCACCACATGTTCAAACTGCCCTTATAAATGTTACTGCCTGTTTTGTTGCTAACACAGAGTCTCGAACATGTCTACTGGAGGCAGACTAAAAACTGCAGCAGGAGCGTAATAGGTATGGTGCAGAAATTCAGGATGTCTCCTCCGACAGCACCTTACAAATCCCTGACCTCTACCACCTCGAGGGACAAGAGCAGTAGAAACATGGGAACACCATAAGAAATCGGAACCGTAGTAGACCATATGGCCCCTCGAGCCTGCTCTTCATTTAATAGGATCGTGGCTGATCCGACATCCCGCACATCTAGTTTCCTGTCTTTTCCAGCTGCAAGTTCCTCTCTGAGCCACTCACCATTCTGATCTGGAATATATTGCTACCCTACTTCAGTGTGGCTAAGTCAAAATCCAGGCCTCCCTCCCTGACAATATTGTGGGTGTCCCGAGAACACAAGAAGGCAACTCACCACCAACCACACCTCAAGGATGATTAGGTTTCCCAAAAGCGGGATAGCTTGCTTTATGGAGGACAGGAATGTTGATAAGTGCTTGCCCAGCCAATGATGGTCACCTCTCCTGAATATATTAAAAAGGGTAGTGCCAGTACAGCTTTGAAGCTCTGCTATTGTGCACAGGTTCAACTGGCTGGTCAACCAACGATGTCGTCATTTTTAAGGAAAAGAAAAGTCTCCCTGAATGGTTTGAGCCACAGTTGGCAATCCCTACTAATTTATACACAGTAAATGCCCACAACCAGTAATGTGATCATATTTGTAGTGATGTTGATTGAGGGACAAATATTGGCAAGGTCACCAGGAAAAACTCCACTGGCCTTTTTTGCAAAAGTTCCATGAATCTTTGAATGGAAAAGAAATATCAGTTTAAGACTGGGTCTGAAAGATAGCAGCTCTGATGGGACAGCACCTCCTCACTGGCAGCTACTGCTCCATATGTTGTCTTTGCGTTTCTGAAGTGGAACCTAAAACACAGAACCTTCTGACTTGAGCAATAGATCGAGTTTTTGGCCTGATATCTTCTCAATATTCATGCTCATAAACGTTAACCTTTTGTGTGTTTATTGTTAAAATCATGGGACTACAAGTGTTCTCCGATCATTGTTGGTGCTTTATTCCCTTTGCCACTGGATGCTGGTGAATGGTTGTTGGTAAATGGAAGGTCACTTATGGTCAGCATTGATTGGAAAAAGAACTACCTTGTGTGTAATTACCAGGAGAGAAAGATCTTTGAAAAGAAGTTGTGTTTTATTTCATTTACATTATTTGTAAAAGTGCTGGGGTTAGAAGAATAGCTGTTTGAAAGTGTGAGGCAGTTCAAGTGCATATGATAAATCCCTGAGAATTCGTTCAGCCAGAGTTAGCTAACTCTCCAGGTGAATGTTTATTGGGCTGCACCAGCAACTCAGAAACCCCAATGGCCTTGACTTGGAGATGGTAAGGACTGCAGATGTAGAGAGTCAGAGTCGATAAAAAGTGGAGCTAGGAAGGCAGTGTATATCAGGCAGCATCGGAGGAGCAGGAAAGTTGACATTTCGGGTTGGGATCCTTCATCAGGACCCTTGACTTGCCTAAGAGCTGGTCCTCATAAAATTCCATGAGGATGGCAGAAATAGCGCAGGAGCTGGAGGTTTGAGGGTGGAGTTAGGAAGCATGGTACATTGAGGGATGATTTAATAATGGATCAATATTCTGGAACTTCCTCCCTAAAGCAATCACTGCAGGCCCATGACAGCTATCTCAATGAAAGTAGAGATCAAAATTTTTAAAAATGGATGTATTTAATGACTTATAAGGCACACAATCAATCTTCCTTTATGATCTTGTATCAGATTTGGAATGATTGGGAGCTTTGTCATAAGGAGTCCTCCCTCATGCTCATCCAAGCCCTCCACCCACTAATCACTTTGGTTACCCTCCTGTATCCTTTATCTGGATGCATTACAGATTAGTATGGCAACTGCTCTGCCCAGGTCCATAAGAAACTACTGAGAGCTGTGAATAAAGCTCAGTCCATCACTCAAGTCAATCTTCCATCCATGGACTGCATCTACACTTCTCGCTGCCTTGGAAGGGCAGTCAACATCAAAGACCCTTCCAATCTCTTCCATCAGGCAGAAGGTACAAAAGCTTGAACATATGTACCAACAGATTCAAGAACAGCTTCTTCCCTGCTGCTAGTAAACTTCTGAATGGACCTCTCAAGTTTTAAATTTAATGTGATATAGCTGTTTGTGCACCTTCTCTGTAGCCATAATATTGTATTTTTCACTCTGTTTTATTATCCTAATGCACTTTGGATGTTATGATCTGCCTGTACTGCACACAAAATAAAATATTTCACTGTACCGAGGTGCATGTAACAATAATAAATCAAATCAAATCAAATCCTAATAGTACCACTTCCCAGACTGCAGTGACCACAACTGTGCACATTATTCTCAATATGGTCTCACCAATGATTTACAAAGTGACAGGATTGCCTCATTAATTTAGTTCAATATTGACCTTTCTAATACTTCCCAGCATCTGATTTCCTTCACTCACTTCCACTGTCAACTGCAGCCATGATTTCAGTGTATTCTCAAGCCACATTGACAACTCAGAAACCCCAATGGCCTTGACTTGGAGATGGTTTAGTTTATTTTCCATCCATTTATTTTTTTCTCCATTTAAGCAATAGGGCCTTCTTGAATTTTCCTGTCCTTCTGCGAAGCAATGTTGCTTAAAATTCATCAGTCCATTGTCTGTCCAAGTGTATCCAAATTTTCCACATCTCATTCTATTTCATTATTTTAGACAGTCTTACTTTCATTAGCTTTATATCATCTGTAAATGTAGCCACTGTATTGTGGCTCCTTAGCACCAGATCATTTATAAAAGCATTAAAACGAAAGGGATTTGAAAACATTATCCCTTTCTACTGACAGGCCTCCAGGTTGGTGATCTCTATTGGACAACTGGGTAGGTTAATAACTGACCTGGTACCATCCAATTACCTGCTCCTGACAATATGGCACCAGCAGGGGATTCAGGGAAGTCAGCTTGGCACTGACAAGACTGTTCCATTATCTGAACATGTCAAAACTTCATGTTTCCTGTTGGGATCACTGTCTAAAAATTACAGCAAATGCAGCTATATAAGACTTTAGTTTGGCCACATTTGGCGTATTGTATACAGTGCTGGTCGCCACTCTATATGAAGGATGCGGAGGTTTTGGAGTGTGTGTGAAAGAGGTTTACCAGGATTAGAGTGTTTTAGCTACAAGGAGAGATTGGACAAACATGGATTGTTATTGACAAAAGTGAGGACTGCAGATGCTGGAGATCAGAGCTGAAAATGTGTTGCTGGAAAAGCGCAGCAGGTCAGGCAGCATCCGAGGATCAGGAAAATCGACATTTCGGGCAAAAGCCTTTCATCAGGAGGGTTTCATTTGGATTGTTATTGCTTAAGCGTTGGAGGTTGAAAGGTGATCTGACAAAAGTATGTATAATTATGAGAGAAATTAATAGGGTTGATAGAGCATTCTTTTCCAGGGTGAAAATGTCAAATACTAGGGGGCATAAGTTTAAGATGACAGGGGAAAGTTTAAAGGAGATATGTGAGGCACCTTTTGTTACACAAAGGGTGATAGATGCCTGGAATGAGTTGCCAGGGGAGGTGGTAGAAGCAGATACAATAGCAGTGTTTAAGAGACATGTAAACAGGCAGGGAGTAGAAGGATCTGGACCATGTGCTGGCAGATAGGATTAGTTTAGAATGATAACATGTTTGGCGCACACATGATGGGCTGAATGGCCTGTTCCTGTGCTGTACTGTTCTATGTTCTACGTTAACAGTTGTGACAAAGACAAGTAGAGAACATGCTAGAAATTAGAAGTAACGGCAGAAATTTTAGAAATCTTCAGAAGGTCAGGTTGCATCTCCAGAGAGAGAAATAGTTAAAGGTTCAGGATGACATGCAGCATCTATCCTTTGACTGCTTGATAGGGACCGTGTAGAGGGATCAAACCCTATGTGTAACCCGGTGCTATACCTGCCCTGGGAGTGTTTAATGGGGTTAGTGTAAAGAGAACTTTACTCTGTATCTAACCCTCTGCTTGACATGCCCTGGCAGTGTTTGATGACAAAAGTGCAGAGGGTTCTTTACTCCGTATCTAACCCTATGCTGTACATGCCTTGGGAGTGTTTGATGGGGACAGTATAGAGGGTTCTTTACTCTGTATCTAACCCGATGCTGTACATGCGTTGGGAGTGTTTGATGGGGAAAGTGTAGTGAGAGCTTTACTCTGTATCTAGCCCTGTGCTGTACATGCCTTGGGAGTGTTTGATGGGGACAGTGTAGTGGGAGCTTTACTCTGTATCTAACCCTATGCTGTACTTGCTCTGGGAGTGTTTGATGGGGACAGTATGGAGGGTTCCTTATTCTGTATCTAACCCTGTGCTGTGCCTGCTCTGGGAGTGTTTGCTGAGGGCAGTGTCGTGGGAGCTTTACTCTGTATCTAACTCTATGCTGTACATGCTCTGGCAGTGTTTGATGGGGACAGTGTAGTGGGAGCTTTACTCTGTATCTAACCCTATGCTGTACATGCTCTGGGAGTGTTTGCTGAGGACAGTGTAGTGGAGCTTTAATCTGTATCTAATCCTGTGCTGTACTTGCCCTGGAAGTGTTTGATGGGGACAGTATAGAGAGAGCTTTCATCTGTGCCATAGCCCATACTGATATTGGCCTGGGACTGGGGAGAGTCTGGTGGAAGCTTTACTTTCAATTTAAGAGAACAGAAGAAACTTTACTTTCAGTTTAAAAGAGTAAAGCAATCTTTACTCTGTACCTAAAGCCATGCTGTATCTAACTTGAGAGTATTTGATGGGGATGTTGACGGTGTTTTACCCTGGGTCTAATCCTATGCTATACTTATCTTGGGAATGTTTGCTGGGAACAGTATAGACACAGCTTTACTTTCAATTTATTTTCAATTTAAAAAAATAGAGGTAGCTTTAATCTGTGCCTAACCATGTGTTGTCCCTGCCCTGGGAGTGCTTAATGAGAACAGGTATACAGGGAGCTTTATCTAATGTTGTGCTGTACCTGTCCTGGGAGTGTAATGAGAGAGGGTGAAAAAAATGGATAATTGCTTGTTCCCTTGGCTCTGAGATCCTCTGCCTGGCTAAGGATAAAAAAGTACTTGCAAATAGCAATAGCCTCCAGTGACTGTGATGGACTAACATTGTCTGTTTACGTCTGGATAGGTTATTGATATCCCACTGTGAAACTTCAAAGTTTGCAATTATAATGTTAGTGCTGGTGTATTTGTTTAATAAAATGTGACAAATAAGGCTTAACAAAGTTAATCATTTGAAAAGAGGGGCTTTTACTATGTTGGTTGTTCAACCAACAATACCATTCCAAGCTTGGTTTAGTCTTGAAGTATCATTCTCTTGTTTCATAATTTGGAATTTTCTAGACCAGATTTTCACTTTGATTGTTTCGAACTGGACTCAACTCCATACAGAAAGCCTAAGTCTCTGCTATTTACTGTGCTGTTTTAGAATGGCTTCATGTAGATCCCAAGCATTGCTTCAAATTGGTTGATGATGATGAAGCAATGATTTTATATTAAAAGCATCTTGGAAACATGACAAAGACCTCAATGGGAAACTGACCACGAATTCCAGACGTAAACAAAAGGTTGAAGTGTGAAAGTGACAGTGCAAGTTAATGTTTGGATAGGGACCTTTACCATGCTCCAGACGCTGTTGACCTGACCTATGATTTCAGAATCTTCTGACTTCACCTGAAACCCCTTGCATGCCTTTGATACCTCTTGACTTAATCATTACAAAGGCTCTGCTTGCTGCCCTCCCACGCTGACCCCACCAGCTCTGCAAACTTTAGATCATCCAAAACTCTGCTTTATGTATCCCAAACCCTGTTCACCCATCAGCTACTGTGCTCCCTTTCCAACAAGGGGCTGTCAGTCTGTCACTCATTCCAAGGACTTGGGACAAGAGTAGGAAATTGGGATTAGCGTATCCTTAGTGGTCGTTACATCAGTGCAGACTTGATGGGCTAAAGATGCCTTTCCTCCGCTGTATAAATCTATGAATCTATGACACATCGCCTTGTTCTTTCAGATGCATCACCTTGTTCTTTCTGACATCTCCATCTTGCTACAACCATTAGGACTCTATGTGCCTCTCGAAACTTGACCATGGATTTCATTACCTCCGTGATTAAGGGCTGTGACAGCATTTGCCTGGGCCATTCTGATTGGGGAATGGTAGCATGGTGATAATGTTACTGAACTGATAATCACAAGGCTACTGCTGTAAGGGACACAGATTCAAATCCCACCATAGGAGCTGATGGAAATTAAATTCAATTAATAAACTGGAATTAAAAGATAGTTTTAGTAATGATGACCATCAATTTGTGTAAAGTACATTTGTTTTACTAATGTCCTTTCAGGAAGGAAATCTGCTGTTCTTACCTGGTGTGGCCTAAATGGGACTCAGACCTTCAACAATATGGCTGACTTTTAACTATCGTCTGAAGTGATCGGTCAAGCCATTCAGTTCAAGGGTGATTAGGAATGGGTGACAGGTGCTGGACTTGCCAGCATGTCCCCATTTCATAGCGCATTGTTACCTGTTTTAATGTTATCTTAGACATCTGGTCATTTTTTGTTTGACGGTCTGGTTTCTTTAGCTACCTTATAGGCTTGTGCTGTGGAGTTCAAGTAAAGACCTTGAGTCTGTTGAATTTCAAATTCAAGTAGATTATTTAATGCACATGGGAGAGTTGAGCCTCCAGTCACCCCCTGCTAAGCTCTCTATCTATCTCTCTCTCTCTAATCAGTGAGAGAGAGTGGGTGCAAGGTTTATGTACCTTTACTGAGCTAGTTTGTTACAGTAACTCAACCTATGAGGGTTTGGTTAAGAAAAAGAAGGAAGCACAGGATAGATCGAGTGAATCCTTAGAAGAGTATAAAGACAATAGGAGTATACGTAAGAGGGAAATCAGGAAGGCAAAATGGGCACATGAAATAGCTTTGGCAAATAAAATTAAGGAAAATCCGAAGGGTTTTTACAAATACCTTAAGGACAAAAGGATAACTAGGGAGAGAGTAGGGCCCCTCAAAGATCAGCAAGGCAGCCTTTATGTAGAGCCACAGGAGATGGGGCAGATACTAAACGAGTTTTTTGCATTAGTATTTACTATGGAAAAGGATATGGAAGATATAGAAAGTAGAGAAATAGATGGTGACACCTTGCAAAATGTCCATATTACAGAGGAGGAAATGCTGGATGTCTTGAAATGCATAAAGGTGGATAAATCCCCAGGACCTCATCAGGTGTACCCTAGAACTCTGTAGGAAGCTAGAGATGTGATTGCTGGGCCTCTTGCCGAGATATTTGTATCATCGATAGTCACAGGTGAGATGCCGGAAGACTGGAGTTTGGCAAACGTGGTGCCACAATTTAAGAAGGGTAGTAAGGACAAGCCAGGGAACTATAGACCGGTGGGCTTGATGTCGGTGGTGGGCAAGTTGTTGCAGGTAATACGTGAGGGACAGGATGTACATGTAATTGGAAAAGCAAGGACTAATTAGGGATAGTCAACATGGCTTTGTGGGTGGGAAATCATGTCTCACAAACTTGATTGAGTTTTTTGAAAAAGGAACAACGAGGATTGATGAGGGCAGATCTATATGGATTTCAGTAAAGTGTTCGACAAGGTTCCCCACGGGAGACTGGTTAGCAAGGTTAGATCTCACGGAATACATGGAGAACTAGCCATTTGGAGACGAACTGGCTCAAAAATAGAAGACAGAGAGTGGTGTTGGAGGTTTGTTTTTCAGACTGGAGGCCTGTGACCAGTGGAGTGCCACAAGAATCGGTGCTGGGTCCTCTACTTTTTGTCATTTACATAAATGATTTGGATGCGAACATAAGAGGTACAGTTAGTAAGTTTGCAGATGACACCAAAATTGGAGGCGTAGTGGACAGTGAAGAGGGTTACCTCAGATTACAACAGGATCTGGACCAGATGGGCCAATGGGCTGAGAAGTGGCAGATGGAGTTTAATTCAGATAAATGCGAGGTGCTGCATTTTGGGAAAGCAAATCTTA
>NC_057722.1:62490649-62504790 GCF_004010195.1 Chiloscyllium plagiosum
AAACTTGAAAGGGTTCAGAAAAGATTTACAAGGATGTTGCCAGGGTTGGAGGATTTGAGCTATAGGGAAAGGCTGAATAGGCTGGGGCTGTTTTCCCTGGAGCATCAGAGGGCATGGATCGGGAAAATTGACAAAGTCTTTTCCCTGGGGTCGGGGAGTCCAGAACTAGAGGGCATAGGTTTAGGGTGAGAGGGGAAAGGTATAAAAGGGACCTAAGGGGCAACTTTTTCACACAGAGGGTGATATGTGTATTGAATGAGCTGCTAGAGGAAGTGGTGGAGGCTGATACAATTGCAACATTTAAGAGGCATTTGGATGGGTATATGACTAGGAAGGGTTTGAAGGGATATGAGCCGGTTGCTGGCAGGTGGGACTAGATTGGGTAGGGATATCTGGTCGGCATGGATGGGTTGGACTGAAGGGTCTGTTTCTGTGCTGTACCTCTCTATGACTATGACTCTATCACACACAGTATTTATTTGGAGCATAGATGTACCTGCACCTATGCCCTCAGATTGTTCTAACATCCTAGTGACTGTTGAACTCATTTAACTTTTACTCCATGATATTGTCTTCCAGTCATTGTACAAGCCACAGTACACCTTGTCCTCTATGTGTGACTTTGTTCAGTTGTTTGTAACAGCATTAACCACCTTGTGTGCTTGTCTTGTTCGTCATAGATTATTCTCTCTGGTAGTCATTGCTATATGCTTTTAGGCTTGTATTGACGAATGATTACCCTGGTGCTTGAATCTTTATTGTGAGCCAAGGATCCCACTTCAAGCAATGGCATGCTGCTTCTCATGCAATAGTATCCATTTAGTGGTTTAGTCATATTAGGGCATGGTTCTAAGGGGAGGTGACCTCCCTCCTTTATATCACCTGTCTGCAGTCGAAGACTCTCTGTCCAGCTGTTGTTCTCTCTGATATATGGAGTCCAATTCCAATTTTGTTGTGTATGCTTGGTGTTTTTGTGGAAGAGGGAGGGGTTATGCAATCCATGATTCCAGCATGGTGGCTCAGTTGTAAGCACAACTGCCTAACAGTGCCAGCGACCAGGGTTCGATTCCACCCTGGGACTGGGTCGGGGGTGGGGGGCGGGTGGGGTCGGGGTCCTGAGGGTGCAAGCTGTCTATGTGCAGTTTGCACATTCTCCTTGTGTCTGTTTGGGTCAATTCTGGATGTTCCAATTTCCTCCAAAGATGTCCGGTACAGGTTAGGTGGATTGACTGTGCTAAACTGCCCCGTGGTTTCCAGGGATGTGTACGTTGGGTGGATTAACCATGGGAATGGAAGGGTTACAGGGATAGGGTAAGGGGCTGGGTCTGGGTGGGATTCTGTTCGGCAGGTCAGTATGGGCCGAATGGCCTGCTTCCACACTGTGAGGATTCTATGATTAACCTTGACTGTAACTCCCTGTCCCCATTCAATCATCGAGTTATACAGCATGGAAAAAGACTCTTTGGTTCAATTCATCTGCCTGACCAGACATTCTAAACTGATCTAGTCCCACTTGCCAGCATCTGACCCATATCCCTTTAAACCCTTCCTATTCATATGCCCATCCAGACGCATTTTAAATGTCGCAATTGTACCAGCCTCCACCACTCTCCCTGACAGCTCATTCCATGCACACACCACCCTCTGAGAGAAAAAGTTGCCTCTCAGGTCCTTTTCAAATTTTTCCCCTCTCATCACTGAGTGTTGTAGAGGCTGCCTCTTTTCATTTTACTTTGCTTTTGATTGTGGAGTGAATTGGGAAAAGGACCATCTTACAATGAAGGACTGAGGAAGGAAAAGCTGCACTTTGAAGAAACAAGTGACTGAAGCTCATTATAACTCATGTTTACACTGTTGCTTTACAAGCATTGGGGGAAGGTGTGAGTAAATGACAGGGACTGTGTACAAAGTGAGATTTGGTCAGCAACAAGTAGCTGATTGGTTTGTGCAATTGTAACTAATTGTGAATACCAAAGGCCATCAGTTTGACAACAACTCTCTGGTTCCTGGCAAGCTCGTGGATATGAACAATACAGTGAGAATCCCTCGGATCCCTGGAAGGCAACCTGGTGTACTTCTCTCACCAGTGAACACATGTCTCAAGCAAAATAAAGCTAGTGTTTACTCCCACCATTTGCTGTAAGGTGTGTGTTTCAACCAATAAGTCAGAGACTTTGAAGTACATTAACCAGTCACTCTGTGCCTCCTGTGAAGAAGGGGAAAAATAAACTGAAGGAAAAGATCAGAGATCTGAAGGACTTTTAGATTAGATTACTTACAGTGTGGAAACAGGCCCTTCGGCCCAACAAGTCCACACCGACCCGCCGAAGCGCAACCCACCCATACCCCTACCTTTACCCCTTTAACCTATCACTACGGGCAATTTAGCATGGCCAATTCACCTGAGCCGCACATCTTTGGACTGTGGGAGGAAACCGGAGCACCCGGAGGAAACCCACGCAGACACGGGGAGAATGTGCAAACTCCACACAGTCAGTCGCCTGAGTCGGGAATTGAACCCGGGTCTACAGGCGCTGTGAGGCAGCAGTGCTAACCACTGGGCCACCGTGCCCAGTGGGCCACCGTGAAACAAAATGAGCACCCCATTCAATCCTGAGAATTTATGTCATTGAACTGTTCCACTGTACATTATAGCCTTCATCCATACAAATCTGTATGTGTATGTGTGTGTGTATAGGAATATTAGGAGGGAGTTAGATTTTTAACCGGTAGAATTGTATATTGCCAGTTCATAGTTGTTTACCTGTAGTTAGATGCCATTTATTTATAATAAATAGTTACTTTTAAGTACAGAAACTTGTATCATGTTTTCTGTTAACCTTAGGTGGGAAATTTGGGGACTTTGCGTAATTTGGTTAAACGATTTAAACTTTTATGACAACTCTGGGAATAGGAGGGCCTGATTCCTAGTGTGTTACCTCAGTAAGGTGTGACAGCATCTACACCTCACTGACTTGTTGCCAAAAGGGCAGACTGGAGAATCATTCAGAATAGGTTAAGTGAATTTTAGTGATGATAGAGCGCTGTCGTGTTTAGTTGCCCTGAAATTTAGTTTTGAGACTTGCCCAACCAGTTCCAGGGTGTGGAAAAGTATTAGTGTGGGCTAGAGACTCATCTAGATCAGAGCAGTGCTGGACAAGCACAGTAGGTCAGGCAATATCCGAGGAGCAGGAAAATTGACGTTTTGGGCAAAAGAGCTGCCTGATGAAGGGTTTTTGCCCGAAACATCGATTTTCCTACTCCTCGGATGCTGCCTGACCTGCTGTGCTTGTCCAGCACCACTCTGATCTAAACTCTGGTTTTCAGCATCTACAGCCCTCATGTTTTTGCCTACAGACTTGTCCAGGCCAAGTTCAGGAAAGGCATAAGGTTTCCATCCTAAAAGAGGACATTTATAAAGCTACTTAACTCTGTAATCTGCCTGTATTGCTTGCAAGACAAAACTTTTCACTGTGCCTTGGTACATGTGACAATAAAGTCAATTCAATTCAATTCAATTTGATCTAACTTTTTATTTTTACTGGTAGCGGCTTTTTACTTGTAACAAAATATAAATTCTCGGATTGCTATTTTGGGATTCAAATTCATGTCCTCTGGTGTCCCATCTATGTTCCCTGTATACCAGTGTGCTCACTGACCAGAGAAGTGCATTCTCGCTGTCAGCTGTGTCTTTTAACCGATAAATCAGAGATTTTGAAGTACATTAACCAGTCAAAGGATCTGTGTACATTGATCAGAGGGGCTGTGTACACTAATTGGTGGGATTGTGCACACTGATTGGAGGATCTTGGTACACTGATCAGAGGGGCTGTGTACACTGATCAGAGGGGCTGTGTACACTGATCAGAGGGGCTGTGTACACTGATTGGTGGGATTGTGCACACTGATTGGAGGATCTTGGTACACTGATCAGAGGGGCTGTGTACACTGGTTAAAAGGACAGTGTACGCTGATTAGAAGGACTGTGGGTCTCTACACTCATCTGAGAAACTGCACATACTGATTGGAAGGGGAAGATTGGAGGGTATCTAATCTTGTGTCACTATTTAAGAAAGGTGGTAAGGAAAAGCCTGGGAACAATGGGCCGGTGAGTCTGACGCCATTAATGGATAAGTTGTTGGAAGTGATTGTGAGATTACCATGCATTTGAGGAGGCAAATGATTAGGGATAATCAGCATGGCTTTGTGTGTGGGAAATCATGTCTCATTAACTTAATTGGGTTTTTTGAGGACTTGTTCAACAGGATAAATGAGGGCAGAGCAGTAAACATTGTCTACATGGACTTTAGCAAGGCATTTGATAAGGTTCTGCATGATTAGTAAAGTTAGATCACCTAGGATCCAAGAAGAGTTAGCCAATTGGATACAAAATTGGTTTGACTGTCGAAGGCAGAACGTGGTGGTGGAGGGTTGTTTGTCAGACTGCAGGCGTGTGGTCAGTGGTGTTCACCAGGGATCGGTGCTGGGTTCACTGTTGTTTGTCATTTATATAAACAATTTGGATGATAATATAGGATGTAAGGTTACTAAATTTGCAGATGACACCAAAATTGGTGATCAGTGGACAGTGAAGAAGGTTATCTCAGAGTACAACGGGATCTTGATCAACTGTGCCAATGGGCCGAGGAGTGGCAGGTGGCGATTAGTTTAGGTAAATGTCAGGTGTTGCATTTTGTTATGGCAAACAATGACCGGACTTCCACAGTTAATGGTAGGGCCCTGGGGAGTGTTGTCAAACAGAGAGTCTTCGGGTTCAGGTGCATTGTTCCTTCAAACTGGTGTCACAGGAAGACCGGGTGGTAAAAAAGGCATTTGGCATGCTGCCCTTCATTGTTCAGAAATTTAAATACAGGAGTTGGGACTTTAGGCTGTGGCTGTACAGGACATTGATGAAGCCACTTTTGGAATACTGCGTACAGTTCTGGTCAATCTGCTGAAGGAAGGATCCTATTAAATTGGAAAGGGTGCACAAAAGATTTACAAGGATGTTACCAGGACTGGAGGGATTGAGTTATATAAAGAGGTTGGATAGGTTAGAACTTTCTTCATTGGAACATTGGAGGTTGAGGGGTGACCTTGCAGAGGTTTATAAAATCATGAGGGCAATAGATAAGATGAATAGCAAAGGTCTTTTCCCTGGAGTTGAGGAGCTTAAAACTGGAGAACATAATTTTAAGGTGCGAGGAGAAAGCTTTAAAAGGGACCTGATGGGCAACCTTTTCACGCAGTGGATGGTTCGTATGTGAAATGAACTTTCAGAGGGTGTGGTAGATGCACGTAGAGTTACAACACTTAAAAGACATTTAAACAACGTGAATATGAACATTTCAGAGGGATATGGGGCAAACGCAGACAAATGGGATTAGTTCAATTTGAGATACTTGATCAGCATGGATGAGTTGGTCCGAAGGGTGCGTTTCTGTGCTGTATGACTATGACTGCATACACTGATCAGAAAGACTAGGTACACGAAATGGATGGACAGCATACACTGATCGGAGGGAGCATGTACACTGATCAGAAGGAACGTGTATACTGGTCGGAGGAACTGCTTACACAGATTGGAAGGACTGTGTACACTGAGTGGAAGGATTGTATACAATGAAGGGACTGTGTACACTGAGTGGAAGGTCTGTGTATACTGATTGAAGGGAATGCATACACTGATTGAAGGAAGTGCATACATTGATTGAAGGGAATGTGTACACTGATTGAAAGGACTATATACTCTGAAGGAAATGCATACACTGATTGGAGCGTCTGTGTATACTGATTGGAGGAAATGTGTAAACTGATGGAAGGGAATGTGTACACTGATTGGAGGGAATGCATACATTAATTGGAGCAGTTGTGTACACTAATTGGAGGGAATGTGTACACAGATGGAAGGGAATGTGTACACTGATTGGAGGGAATATGTAAACTGATTGAGGTGAATGTGTACACTGATTGGAGCGCCTGTGTACACTGATTGGAGGGAATGTGTACTCTGAAGGGAATGTGTACACTGATGGAAGGGAACATGTACACTGGTTGAAGTGAATGTGTATTCTGAAGGAAATGCATGCACTGATTGGAGCATCTGTGAATACTGATTGGAGGGAATGTGTAAACTGATTGGAAGGAATGTGTAAACTGATTGGAAGGAATGTGTAAACTGATTGGAGGGAATGTGTAAACTGATTGGAGGGAATGCGTACACTGATTGGAGGGAATGCGGACTCTGAAGTGAATGTGGACACTGATTGGAGGGAATGTGTACACTGAATGAAGGGAATGCATACACTTATTGAAGGGAATGTGTACACTGATGGAAGGCAATGTGTACATTGATCGAAGGAAATGTGTACATTGATCGAAGGAAATGTGTACACTGATTGGAGGGAATGCGTACACTGATTGAAGGGAATGCGTACACTGATTGGAGCGCCTGTGTACACTGATTGGAGCGCCTGTGTACACTGATTGGAGCGCCTGTGTACACTGATCGGAGGGAATGTGTAAACTGATTGGAGGGAATGTGTACTCTGAAGGGAATGTGTACACTGATTGGAGGGAATGTGTACATTGTTTCAAGGGAATGTGTACACTGAAGGGAATGCATGCACTGATTGAAGGGAATATGTACATTGATTGGAGCGGTTGTGTACACTGAAGGGAATGCATACACTGAGTGAAAAGTCTGTTTACACTCATTGAAGAGAATATGTATACTGAGTGGAAGATCTGTGTACACTGATTGAAGGAAATGCATACACTGAAGGGAATGCGTACACTGATTGGAATGCCGACATCATTCTGAACTGCCATCTGCACGGACTTTATAGAGTCACACAGTTGCAGGAAAACAAGAGAGAATGTAGATCCCCACCCACATCCCCAAGCCCCTCACTCCATCCAGCCGAGTTTGTCCCTCAGTAATAAAAGGAAGAAGAACACGAGGTCATGGATTTGACAGTGTCCATCTCTGATCCAGCCACCCTGGAACCAAAGAGAAAGCATCAGGGCATGATCAATTTGTTGCCTGCTCTTCCTGAATGATCAAGCAGGTTTGTCCACTTTATTGTAACGCTCAACTGGTTACGGGCCTGAGGAGGGCACTAGGGGAGCCTGGATTATATTGTGTCCCAGCCAGTCTCCAACATATGCCTCTCCCCTACCAACTCTGCCTTACAGCTGTGGGGCCATTCTCCTTGTTCTGAGCAGGGACCTTCAGGATCAGGGCTGAGAGTTAAAAGCCTGGGCACTCTGCACTTTGCTTTGAGACTGAGATTTCCCCTCTTGAATTCAAACTGGGTTTTTGTTTTGGTTACATTTCTGGGGCTCTGATGCAAATGAATCCAGGCAAGTTCTGTGCCAGTCCCAGTGGACCGTGAGTATGCCGCATAAATCCAGCACACTATCATTAATTACAGATACAAAAAGTGATGATCTGAGAAATGGGAGAGAAGCAGGTGTAAATGTGCTTCCCGAAGCTGTGTTTTTTTGGTTGTAACTACTCCATTACCTCTCCCATGGGAGATGCCCTTTCAGCATATGATCTGACATCAATTCCTGTGGATAGCTCTGAGAATAGCTGATTGCCAAGACAGAACTTCCTCAATCTCCAGGTTCCAGACTCACCTGGGGCAGGGTGGGTGGGAGACGAAGGATTCCATTTCCATAGCGCCTTCCATAATCTCAGGATGACCCAAAGCACTTTAGAGCTGAAAATGTGTTGCTGGAACAGCGCAGCAGGTCAGGCAGCATCCAGGGAACAGGAGAATCGATGTTTTGGGCATAAGCCCTGAAGAAGGGCTTATGCCTGAAACGTCGATTCTCCTGTTCCCTGGATGCTGCCTGACCTGCTGCGCTGTTCCAGCAACACATTTTCAGCTCTGATCTCCAGCATCTGCAGACCTCACTTTCTCCCCAAAGCACTTTAGAGCCTGTTCAAACTACTTTTTGAATTATTGTCCCTGTCGTAATGGCAAGAAACGCAACAATCAAACAGTGAACTGTTACAAAACTCATATTGATCATGGTTGAATGATCTGTTTTTGTGATTTTAGGTACTCAGCAGTGGGATAAGGAAGCTTGGGTGCTAGGGCTGTTTATTAGGGGGTTTTGGATTATGGGAATAAGAGATTGATGTGGATAGGTGAGAATGAACGTGTGTGTTGTACCAACAGATGCTCAATGGCTTTCAGAAATGGAAAGCCTGAAGATGGAAAGAAGGGAGAGATTTCCATAAGGATTAAAGTATCACTTTGGTCTTGAAACTGGCCAAATTATTTCATTGGATCAAGCCTATAAATTTGAAACCCTCTCCTCCCCACAATTAGATTTGTTCTTTTCACTGCCTCGGGGAAATGAAGTTCTCCTGGTGTGTTGAAATTTCAACAAACTATGAAAATGTAGCAAGATATCAGTGTGTGAACTCAGAACACCAAACAGAAGGAGCTGATGATGCTGACAAGAATTAATTGCAAACTGGGGATGTCTCTGATGAGACAGTCCTTGAACTCACACAGAAGAAGGAGAAATTATTGAGATAATTACACCGAGAATCCTTCAGACATGCATTTGTGTAGCACCATCCTTAAGATACCAAAGCACTTTGCGGTCATTGAAGTAATCATAGAATTCCTAAAATGTGGAAACAGGCCATTTGGCCCAGCAAGTCCACACTGACTCTCCAAAGAGCATCCCACCCAGACTCACCCCATCCCTGTAAGTCTGCATTTTGCATGGCTAATTCAACCATCCCTGGACAGGAAGGGACAATTTAGCAAGGCCAATCTACCTAACCTGCACAACTTTGCACTGTGGGAGGACTCTCACACAGGCTCAGGGAGAATGTGCAACCTTCACACAGACAATCACTCAAAACTGGAATTGAAACCAGGTCCCTCGCACTGTGAGGTAGCAGTGCTAATCACTGAGCTACCATGCCATCTCTAAGTAACATGGAGATGTGGGAAAAAGTAGCAGGAAATTCACCCAGAACACTGGATCATCTGTCTCAAAGAATAAATATTAGCCAGGGCAATTGGAATGACCCTTCGAGTCATGGATTGGTTACAACACAGAAGGAGAATATTTGGTTTGTTGTATCTGACCTGTGTCTCTTTGAGGTTAGCTCAGTTGACCCCCCTCCCTAGATCTGCATATTTATTTTCCTCTCTCTTCAGACAATTGTCCAATTCCTCATTGAAAACACAATTGAAACTATCTTCACTATACTGTCAGGTGTGCATTCTGAATTCTAATTGACAATGACATACATGATGGTCCCATTAGGAATAGATCAGGATATGCTCCAGGGATATTAGAAAGCAGCTGAAGTTCTGCTGGTGTGTTGGAATTTCAACAAACTATGAAAACGTGGCGAGATATCAGTGTGTGAACTCAGAACACCGGACAAAAGGAGTTGATGATGCTGACGAGAATTAGTTGCTGAGTGGGGATGTCACTGATGAAACAGTCCTTGAACTCACACAGAAGGAGAAGTTATTGAGATAATTACACTGAGTATGCTTCAAAGACATGCATTTGTGTAGTGCCATCCATGAGATCCCAAAGCACTTTGCAGTCATCGAAGTAATCATAGAGTCCCTATGGTGTGTGTGTGAGCAACCCGATACTCATTGGAGCGCACATTTAAGGGTGCTGTTTAAGAGGCACTCTTGTGATGCAGAACCAAAGTCCCAACCCCGAGACAAAGAGACCTAGTTCAAAGGCCTACCTCCTCCAGAAGTGTGTAATGATATTTCTGACCTGGGTGATTAGAAAAGTAGGTTAAATTTAAATAATAGTGTGCTGTTTATTTCTCTGTACCTCCCCCTCACTTCTGATAAAGTGCATGCAAAGTATTCTATTGGAAACACAGGCAATTTACTGGTAGTGGTTAATAATGGAAAAGAAAATTACCATGGTGATTTGGTGATGGGAAAACAAAATGTGAATAGGAGTACATCTGGATGTAAGAAATAAGAAAAGCAAAGTGGGCTGGTTTTCTCCTTGCCATTTCACATGATTTGATTAATTGGAAACAAGAGTGATTCTTGGTGATGGATAATGGATGAAATGTCCCATGGGTGATGTGCTAGTAGGAGAAAAGCACTTGGTTGTGTGCAATAACACTTCCGGACAGAAAACCAAAGTGCAGTGTTTCCACAGATGGGTACTGAAGGCCTTGGAGTGCACTTTTACCCTTTCCAACTCCATTATGATTTACTCCCCTTCCCACTTGTTTGTTTAATTGGGGGAGTGGGTGATTTGGTGATGGATCTTTCATAAAGAGCACA
This sequence comes from Chiloscyllium plagiosum, assembly GCF_004010195.1. Classification (NCBI taxonomy): domain Eukaryota; kingdom Metazoa; phylum Chordata; class Chondrichthyes; order Orectolobiformes; family Hemiscylliidae; genus Chiloscyllium; species Chiloscyllium plagiosum. The sequence continues at coordinate 62,500,960 of NC_057722.1, forward strand.
ATGGGCCAGTTTTTCCGAATAAAGGGAAAGGCCTGGGAGTATAGCGAAAACTGTTCCAACTGTGCTTTCAACAAGGAGTTGGACAATCGTCCGAAGAGAAGGGAAAATAAATACACAGGACTGGGGAATGGGGTCAGCTGGGCTGATCTTGAAGAGACCCTGATCAGATTGAACAAATTAAACATGCTCCTTCTGTTCTGTAACCAATTCATGACTCTAAGAGTCATCCTTATTGTCCTCCCTGTCGAAAGAGATTTTCAGGAAGGTGAGGCAATGTACTGGAGTTTGTACTGAATTATGAAATACAAATAAATAGTAGTGGAAGGCAGTCTGACTGCTGCTCCTTGCTTTGGTAAATTGATGAATAGCAATATAGCACTAACCACTCGCTTTGTTAAAGAAGAGTTCCCCTCACGTTGCCATTGGGACATTTTTCATTAACATTGAATCATGACCATGTGGTTCACAATCCTTCTGCCAATAAGGTTAATTTTCACCCAAGCATCCCCCTGTCCAGACGCTTCGTGATTTTGAACCCTCTTCGACATGTGTCGTGGCATCTTGTATGCTCTTCGATTCAATATCCTATCTGAAAGCCACCCACGCCCTCAGCACTACACTGGGAGGGTCATTCTCAATACTGGGCTCAGATCTGAAGGATGGGGCTGGAATCCAGAGCCACCTGAGGCAGGGGTGAGAGTGCTATCATGGGTTATGGTCTCTTGATGCAGCCTGTAATATCTGGAAAAGCTGCTTTGTCAGTGTCACTCGCAACAAAATACAAAGATTTGGATTCTGACTGCAGACAGAGCTGGGCGAAAGTGAGGACTGCAGATGCTGGGGATCAGAGGCAAGATTAGAGTGGTGCTGGAAAAGCACAGCAGGTCAGGCAGCATCCGAGGAGCAGGAAAATCGACGTTTCGGCAAAAGCCCTTCATCAGGAATGAAGGGCGTTTTCCCAAAATGTTGACTTCCCTGCTCCTTGGATGCTGCCTGACCTGCTGTGCTTTTCCAGCACCACTCTAATGCAGACAGAGCTGGATGAGCCGAAATTGCCATTCTCTCCCCTCGATCATCAACATTTAAGGTTCAAAAGGAAGGCATTTGCCCAGCTTCTTAGGCAGGTGATCCAAATGATCCTACTCTCCCAATACTTTTACCCGGCGGTCCTGCTATTTTGTTTTCTTTTCAAGTTTATATCCAATTCCTTTGTGAGTTCAGGGAAGTTATGGGAGCTGCAAAAGTAGCCTTTTTGTGCAGGCATTCCAGTTCATAGCAAACCAATGAAAAGGGTCTGTGTTCCTCCTTCTAGCTTTGAACTTACAAAGAAACTTGTAAAAGAATAAAACATTTGAAATTCAAATACTAATCTGACAGTCAAACACCAACGCAGTACTTTCCCCAACTTCCACATGGACCAATCTGCAGGTTAATGAACAGGTTCAACGCGGAGAGATTATTAAGGTGCAGTCAACTGAAACCACTGGAAGCAGCTTAATGCTGGCACTGTTATTGGAGGAGGTGTGTTTTATCGTTGTAATTTATGAAAGAAACCCATTGCCTCCAGTGCTTTAAAAAGAAACTGATAATTTCAATTGAGAATGGGCTGCAGTGTGTGCAGGCACAGTATGGTGAATGGAATAGCAATTAGGACCTGTAGAACAGTAAATCAGATGCAAGGAGATAATTCATTTTGGAGATTGATGTAGGCTGGGAGAGTCTATTTGGCCCATCATGTCTGTGCTGGCTTTTTGAAAGCTTTTCAATTTGACTACCTGGGATAGAAAATGTGCCAAATTTCATTCCAGGTCAGTGCTGTGAAAGTGGTTAACATTCTGAAGAATGCATCTACCACCCCCCAACCTCATTCCCCACCCCGACAATCCTGATTCCTCCCCACCCAGCACCATCCTGCAGCCAACTCGTTTTCTAAGTTTAGGAATTTCCTCCCTAAACCTTTTCAGACCCTTTCTCTTCATTTAAAACCAGCGTTCGCCTCATTCCACACTTCCCACCCCTGCTCCTAATCCTTACACATCACCTGGTTGATTAATTTCTGAAATTAAATAAAGCTTCATTGTCCCCCTTGTTTGGCTGTCTGGAAATTTTTGTCTTTATTTACAAACCTAGAAAGTGCCAAGGGAGGATTTTGTACGTCCATTGTAAAGCGATACAAATACTATTGCATTGTTAATGGAGAAAAGAAAGGCATTTCATGGAAACCGGACAAGCAATTAGTGAGGAGGACATACAAACAAAGTAGATTAGGCCACTTGACCCTTCAAATCACATTCAATAAGGTTTAGACTTTAACTAACCATTTCTACATACCCCCAATAATCTTTCATCCCTTTTGTAATCAAGAATCTATCTACCGCTGTCTCAAAAATGTTTAAAGTTTCTGCATCCACTACTTTTTGAGGAAGGGAACTCAAAAGTCTCACAAAAGCATTTCCTCATCTCTGTTTTAAATGGACACTCCCTTGGTTTTGGACTATGACTCCTAGTTCTGGATTCTCCCACAACTCAAGGATGCAGGTTAGGTCAATCTGGCCTTCTTTCATCAGGCAATCTTTTCATATAATTATAGAATAGAGTGGTGCTGGAAAAGCACAGCAGTTCAGGCAGCATCCGAGGAGCAGGAAAATCGACGTTTCGGGCATAAGCCCTTCATCAGGAATATGGCCCAACATTTCAACTCCCCCTCCCACTCAGCCGAGGACATGGAGGTCCTGGGCCTCCTTCACCGCTACTCCCTTACCACCAGACGCCTGGAGGAAGAACGCCTCATCTTCCGCCTCGGAACACTTCAACCCCAGGGCATCAATATGGACTTCAACAGTTTCCTCATTTCCCCTTCCCCTACCTCACCCTAATTCCAAACTTCCAGCTCAGTACCGTCCCCATGACTTGTCCTACCTGCCTATCTTCTTTTCCACCTATCCACTCCACTCTCTTCCCTGACCTATCACCTTCATCCCTCCCCCACTCACCTATTGTACAAATGCACAATTTTTGTTAAGTCTCACTGGGATTACACACAGAAAATCAAGGCCTGCTTTTTCTGGAGTTGTCACAAAAGTTAAAGGTTTTATAAATTGCAAAACCCCCAATTTACCTGTCTTTGAGACTTAGGTTGATAGAAAACATGGACCAGGTTTCAGTACTAAGCATGAACCGCTATTTATTACCAATAAATTAATTCTAGCTACAGCTAAACAATTATGAATTATGATATATAACTATCAGATTAATCTCTAACCTGCCTTGTAAAACATCACCTAAACACACACACACACATTTTTTTCAATATATTTGTGTAATACTCAGAGAGAAAGACTGGGAAGATCGTTCAATGGTCCCTATCCAAAGGGTCCAATGAGATGACCCTTTTGTCTTTCCAGCATTGCTGCTCCTCGTTCTGTTTCCTCCAGGTCCTTTCGCTTGCTTGCTGGAGGCACAGAGTGACGGATTTACAATTTATAAAGAAACAGCTGACAGCAACTTTTGAGTGAACAGGTTTGAGGTTTATTCTTCTACCAGGGAAAAGGAGAATACATTCCTTTTTTGGGGTCTGAAAGCTTCCGGCTATCTCCCTCACATGCACAAGCTGTTTAGCCACCTCAGAGACAATTGCATAGGTTTTGGCAGGAAGGCCTTTTCATTGGCAAAGTGATCACTCGACAGACCAAAGAGCTACTTGTTGCCAGCTGAATCACATTTTGTACCCAGCCTGGTTGAGCTTGTCTGCAGTAATCCTTACTTCTAAAAATTGCAGCAATCCCTTTAACAGTCCTTGGTTTTTGCAACAGTTCTTTTTTAATTTCAGTC
>NC_057722.1:62505290-62510023 GCF_004010195.1 Chiloscyllium plagiosum
TGCTGGCCCCAAAGTGCTCCTCCACTGATACCTCAGTCACCTGCCCTGCCTTATTTCCTAAGTGTAGATCGGGTCTTGCAGTAGGTATATCCATTTACTGAATCAGAACATTTCCTTGTACACTCTTAACAAATTCCTCTCCATCTAAACCCTTAACACTATGGCAGTCCCAGCATATGTTTACAGATAGCTGAAATCTCCTTACAAATTTCCCACTGATTATTGGGGGGGGTCTATAATACAATTTCAATAAGGTGATCATCCCTTTCTTATTTCTCAGTTCCACCAAAATAACTTCCCTGGATGTATTTCCAGGAATATCCTCCCTGAGTACAGCAGTAATGCCATACCTTATGAAAAACGCCGCTCCTCTCCTCTCTTGCCTACTTTTCTATCCTTCCTATAAAATTTGTATCCTGGAAAATTAAGCTGCCAGTCCTGTCCATCCTTGAGCCATGTTTCTGTAATTGCTATGATATCCCAGTCCCATGTTCCTAACTATGCCCCGAGTTTATCTCCCTTCCCTATTGGTCCTCTTGAATTGAAATAAAATACAGTTTAATTTATCAGTCCTACCTTGTTCTCTGCTTTGTTCCTGTCTGCCCTGACTGTTTGACTTGCTCCCTTTCCCAACTGTGCCAGTCTCAGGTTGATCTCTTTCCTCACTATTTTCCTGGGTTCCACCCCCGCCTTAGCAGTTTTGGTTCCCTTACTTAGAAAAAGGTATCATTTCATTGGTGGCATTTCAGAGAATGTTCACTAGGATGATCCCCAGTATGGAGGGATTGTCTTATGAGCAAACATTAAACAGGTTGGGACTCTACTCATTGGAGTTTTAAAGAATGAAAAGTGATCACATTGAAATATATAGAATTCCTAAAGGATAAAGGCTGAGAGGATGTCTCCCCTCATGAGAGAGTCGAGGACCAAAGGACATAATCACTGAATTGAGGGGTTCCAATACAAGTCTGAAATGAGGAGGAATTTTTTCCCACGGAGGTTTTTGAGTCTTTGGAACTCCTTGCCACGGTGAGCTGTGGGTTTTTTTGAGGAACGTCTTAAATGAAAGCAGAGAGAATTTGAGGGGTTTAGTCGGAGCTTTGGGACCAAGAGACAGCTTGAGGCACAGCCATTAATGTGGAGCGATATAAATTGGGAATGCACAGATGCTCAACTGCAGGTGGGCAGAGGTTCTGCAGGACATCGGGATGGGAAGAGATTGCAGAGATAAGGAGGAACTCAGGCCATTGGAGGGTTTGAATTCAGGGATGCGAATTTTCAAATTGAGGTGATGCTGGACCGGGAACCAGTGTAGGTCGGTGAGCACAGGACCTGGCCACAAATACTGGACAACAGAAGAGGAGGATTGCCTGAATCGAAAGTGTGGGGCTGGTCAGGCAGCATCCAAGGAGCAGGAGAATCAATGTTTCAGGCATAAGCCCTTCATCAAGTTCATCAAGAATGTGATTTGTGGGCCAAGGGGGCTGGGAAATAAACGGGAGGGGGGTGGAGCTGGGGGAAGCTAGCTGAGAGTGTGATAGGTAGATGAAGGTGGGGGTGAAGGTGATAGGTCAGAGAGGAGGGAAGAGCAGATAGATGGGAAGGCTGATGGACAGGTAGGGCAGAGCAAGAGGGCAATGCAGAGTTGGAAGGTTGTATCTGGGATACAGTGGGGGGAGGGGAAATGAGGAAACTGGTGAAATCCACATTGATCCCCTGTGGTTGGAGGGTCCCAAGGTTGAAGATGAGGCATGTAGGTGGTGAGTGGTAACAGTTTGACGATGGAGGAGGCCCAGGACCTGCATGTCCTTGGGGGAGTGGGAGGGGGATCTAAACTGTTCAGCCACGGGGCGGTGGTGTTGCTTCATGTGTGTGTGTCCCGGAGATGTTCCCTGAAGAGTCCTGTCTTCCCAATATAGAAGAGATGACCTCAGGAGCAACGGACACAGTAAATGATGCGTGTGGAAGTGCAGGTAAATCCTTGACGGATGTCGAAGGCTCTTTTGGGGCCTTGGACGGAGGTGAAGGGGGAGGCATGGGTACAGGTTTTGCCTCAATGCCTGATTGCCGGATTATGCCAGATTGCCTGAATGCTGACCACATATTTCCTTCTTGCACTGGATTACATTGGTCCCTCCTTGCCCTTCCCCACCGGCACAAAGCTGACTTCAGTAGACACATGAGTCAATGCTGGGGATCAGCGTACAGTATCTATAGTTCAGCAGCTGTGCTTTTATAGCACATTAATCACTTTGTAACTCAGGATGATTTATGTCTCTCTCTGTTGTACTTTCAATACATCATTGCTTGAGCCTTAACCAAGCCACGTGTTAAAAGGTCACTTCCTTTCCATCGCTTTCTATTTTTAACATATTTTGAAATTTAACTAATGTACAGTTATAATATCCCTCAGCAATGCTTCCTTGTAACCGAGGGCTGCATAATATTGCCACTCACCTCAATGTAATGCAAGTTCAATATACGGCAGAATCTATCCCATAGGAGTGTTGACTCTTAATTCCAGACAACATAAATTTCAGTTCAAAGAGAAACAAATCTTTATTTATGGATAGCTGGTGAGAGATTCTGGGTGACACCAAAGGAGCCTCATAGCCTTCTTGTGGTGATACCCCTCAATGAATCTCTGAACATTACATGCAAGCAGCATGCTTTATATCTGCTTATAGGTTTATATCAGACCTTAATCTCTGAGTAAGGTCATGTCTACTCCCAAAGTCATCAAAGTCACAAATATAAAATACATTTTCTTCTTTAATCATTGTCTGTTCCTTCACTGACTCTTTTACAGATGGTTCTATGAATCTAGCAGAGTTGTCCTTACACGTTCACAGCCGTAGGGAGAGATGCGGGTGTGTGCGGAGGGAAGGGGGGCAGTCAGCAGCACCTGAAATGGTCCTTTCCACCTTGGCTCCAATTTTCCCTAGTCCCAGTTCTTAATCAGGACAAAATCTCCAGGTTCTACAGTAAGGTAGTCTCCCCAAAATGGTTGGCTTGGTGTACCTGTGAATATGAACTTACTGTTGCAATAGGGCACGTCTGAGTCCTCCGTGAGATGGCAGACAGATGCTGGCTGCCCTTCTCAACGAGAGATGACTTACTTTGTCCCTGGGGGCAGCCCTTCTCTGGCATTTTAGAGTTCAGCCCATTGTTCCATAAGCAAATAAACAACAACACAGACCCACACATACAAGACCAAACATTGGTCCCAGGGTCAATTGTTCTCTGCGATCACAATTGAAAGTGCTAAGTCATAGTTTTGGCATCAATTCACCATTCAAATGAAAGCTTTCACTACACATATCATCAGAATCACTCAAAAATTCAAACTGGATGTCCTTTAATTTGTATATAACAATTTACCAAGTTGCCCAATTCACACAAAGAATTTATCAAAATGACCAATCTTTCAGACGGGCCTCCAACCCTTATAACCATTTTCCTGATCAGGTATTTTCTCACAGATTGTTGCCCTTTCCAACTTCATAGGAGTACTGTCCCATTTCACCTTATGACTCCTTACTCTGCTAAAAACAGTTTCCACCGGTCATATCAATAATGCAGGGTGAGAAATTTACTGAGTCTGCCCTCCTTCCTTATTCTATATTCATTTCCACCGGCCATATCCGAAAGAGGCAGCTCCCTAAACCAACTCCATCAGGTAGTGATGACCACTTCCCTGACCAGGGTCTCCAGTCCCGACCCTTTTCTAAAGGAACAATACAGAGTAGCCAATGTCACCCAGCAGCAACCTCGAGCAATTGTACAAAAACATTGCTATCTTACAAGCTGGGTCCAGGTGGTTTGTTTGATCTCTTCAAGGTACCAGTTCCACTGGGCGAGGGACAGATTGTCTGGCTGGACACAAGGAATGGTTTGGGGTAAAACATCCCGGGGTGCCCTTATCACTCTATTCTGTTCAAACTCTCTTCAAACTTTCAAGCCACTTACTCAGCCCAGTGAGATGTTTCTTATGTTGAGATCCCAAATCACGACACCAAATGTTGACTCTTAATTCGGACAACATAATTTTCAGTTTAAAGAGAAGCAAACCTTTATTTCTGGATAGCCGGTGAGAGATTTTGGGCGACACCAAAGGAGTCTCATAGCCTTCTTGTGGTGATACCCCTTGATGAATCTCTGAATGTTGCATACAAGCAGTACATTTTATATTTTGTTCGGGTGTGACTAATACAAAGTTCTTAACATCACATGACTGATTGTTAATATATTGTTAAAAACAAGTATTTATCAATCTTACAATGACTAAGTTAAAAATCATACTACACCAGGTTATAGTCCAACAGATTTAATTGTGTGAGAAACAAAAGCTCACTCACTTTAATAATTTCAGTCCGAGACAAAGATCTGAACAACAGCTTCATTTTATTTATACACCTATAGGTGGGTGCTTTGTCTAATTACCAGGTAAGGTAATGACAAAATGCACAGTATATCCCAAAAAACCCTTGCAATTTATACTGTTTTTTCCCATATGTTTTCCTTATTCCATTGTCTGTTCCCTGCTTCGCTTACGTCACTCATTTCCTTAAGACTGATCCCACAACTTCTGTTTATCCTGTCTTGTCCGTGACAAACTCTTATCTCTGACTCCCATAAGGGTGTTTGACGTCAGTCTATTGTAGATTATTGATTAGGCATATCTTTTCTTCTATCAGCATCTATTTCCATCCAGAGGCCACTTTGACCTCTTT
>NC_057722.1:62513852-62551802 GCF_004010195.1 Chiloscyllium plagiosum
GTGAGGGGGGGCACTTACAAACCCAATCTCTTTGTCCCCTATGGGTACCTCCCGAAGGGGATAATTTGTTACGTTTTTCCCCTTTTTCTTTTTTTTAAAGAAATATTGCAATATTTCTAGCTCCCCATAACTTCAAACACCAATTCATCAATTCATGCTTGACTAACCTTTAAAGGCTGTTCCTAACTTATAAATATATTTATATATTTACGTTCATTTCTTCAGTATTTAATATTTAAAATGCAAAATGCATACAGTTCCCAATTTTGCAATTCACTGTAATTACCCAGTTTTAGTCCTTTAATTTAGATCCAAAATTAGTTTTCTTAAATAGTCCTGACCAATCATTGCTCAATTACAATACTATAAGTCGTAAAATAATCAGAGCTTGCCTTAAAAGAATTTGTCTACTCAAGTTTTTTTTAAAAAAAATCTTCTAATGCATGAACAATGGCTGAATCCAAGGTCACAGATATTAACCATAGAATTTTGCTTTTACTACAATCTAATGTTGAACTGAAACTTCAACTGTCCTCCATAAATCGCTGTTATGTAAAGATAAAAGAGATTAGTTAGAAACTGATAGTAAGGCAGTCATGATCTGTAAAAAGAACAGGAGTTATCATTCCTTTTTTTTATTCTTCATAATCTCAATAGAATCCTTAACCTTAAAAGAAATCATGTTAAGTTTCCATAACAAAAATCAGATTCAAAACAGTCCTGGAACTCAAGCTCCAGGGAATAAAACACAAACATTTAATCACCAACAAACAAATGTTCACTCAAACCAACTCACAAAGGGTTAAACTTCCTACCAGCTGTACAGCTCTGTACATTCTCTCTCTCTCTCTCGCACATTGACACATAAACTCAGATATTCACAAACCCAGTCTTCGTCCGATCTGTACTTTGGCCAGAAGACAGCGGGACGAAGAATGGAGTCCTTAGTCCATACAAAGCAACAATATTTAATCATCTTTCTCCCTTGTACAAGTATTATTTTGCCAATTTCCACAACATCCTGCCCAAAGGACTTTCCGGAGGAATGTTGTAAGGGACCCCGCCTCATTTCCATTGCCGTTTCCTTACTTTGTTTCCCCGGAGGCTTTTTCCTTACCCACAGCGCAATTCATATTGAGTTCCTTCGTTAGTCCCGTATTAACTACTAAAACTCAATCCCGGCCACCAAAGCAATACTTAAAAGTCAATTTTCTTACCTTGGTCTGTGCACAGAGTTACCTGGCCCCTTTTGTCACCATATCTTCTATCGAGCGCCTATCACTGTCTGATTCAGATGTCTCTCTTATAGGATTCACATCAGTCACCCAAGGGAGCAGACCAAACCGGGACACCAGACCGCTCCTCAATGGGGAACGGGATGCGTCTTCCCAGTGTCCAAGGCCAGCCACTCCCCCCAGTAATGGAAGAAAATCCCGGACACGAGCCCCCAATTGTGAGAAACAAAAGCTCACTCACTTTAATAATTTCAGTCCGAGACAAAGATCTGAACAACAGCTTCATTTTATTTATACACCTATAGATGGGTGCTTTGTCTAATTACCAGGTAAGGTAATGACAAAATGCACAGTATATCCCAAAAAACCCTTGCAATTTATACTGTTTTTTCCCATATGTTTTCCTTATTCCGTTGTCTGTTCCCTGCTTCGCTTACGTCACTCATTTCCTTAAGACTGATCCCACAACTCCTGTTTATCCTGTCTTGTCCGTGACAAACAGGAGGCAGTTAATAAGATCGATAACCAGGCTAGACAGCCTTATCCAAGGACCAAATAGCTTTGCCCGAAGCCTGAGGGCCAAATACACATCTCTGGCTCCAGACAATTCCTACAGTTCTGAGATGACCAGACCTGCACTGTGAGTTCTGGTCTCAGCCTGCCAGAAAGTAGGCACACAGTCAAAATCATAGTAAGCCACAATCACAGAAGTTTTTTTTTAACTGTTGAATTCTCAATGCTCTAAAACATGATGGTGGGCCATTGTAATAAATGTTTTGCTATTGGATTCCCAAACTTTATCACAGTGCCTTTCCCAACCTCAGTAAAGGAGGGACTTTCTGAAGTGTAATCACAAGAAGTAGTAACAGGAGGAGACCATTTGAGCTCTTCAGACAGCTCTGTCATTCAAGGTGATCAACTTTTAATCTACTCTTCAACTGGATGTGGGCGTCACTGGCGGGGGCAACAATTGTTGTCTAGCCCCAAGTGCCCTTGGACTGAATGGCTTGTTTGGTCATTTCAGAGCTGACACTTTGCTGTGTATCTGGAGTCACACATAGGGCAGACAATTTTCATCCATAAAGGATGTTGCTGAACCAGACGGGTTTGCAATAGCTTCATGGTCACCCTCATGGAGATGAGCTTTTGGTTCCAAATTATACAGATTTAATTTAAACTTAATCAGGTATGATGGTGAGATTTGAACCTGTCATCCCAGAGAATAAGCCTCAACATCAAGATTACTAATCCACCACGCTATCAGTTGGCTACTAATCTTAGTTCTGTATTTTCCTATTGGTTCCATGTATTCATTGATTCCATGAGAGATCAGTTTGTCTCAGTTTTGAGCTGTTGAATATTCTAGGAAATATTGCAGTCAGTTTACACACAAGAAGCTGTCACAAACAGATACATAATAATGATCATGTTAAACTGTTTCTTTTTGTGATGTTGATCATATTAGAACATAGAACAGTACAGCACAGAAATGGGCCTGACATGACACGTCATGCCAAACACGATCCCAAATTAAAAATCTCTTCTGCCTGCCTTGGTCAATATCCCTCTATTCCATGCATATTCATGTGCTTATCCTAAAGTATTTTAAATGCCCCTATTGTATCTGCCTTCACCACCACCCCCTGCAGCATTTCCTACCCTCCTTCCACTCTGTGTAAAAAAAATCTTCCACTCATATCTCCTTTGAACTTTTCCTGTCTTATCTTGAATGCATGCCCCCTAGTTTTAGACATTTCAACTCTGGGAAAAAGATTCTGACTATCAACCCTATCTATGCATATGATAATTTTATAGACTTCTATCAAGTCTCCCCTCAGCCTCCACCACTCCAGAGAAAACAACCTGAGATTTTCTAGCCACTCCTTATAGCTCCAATCCAGACAGCATCCTGGTAAACCTCTTCCGCACCCTTTCCAGTGCCTCCACATGCTTCCTGTAGTGTGGCGACCAGAACTGAATGCAATGTCCTAACCATGGCCTAACCAAAGTCTTATAAAGTTTCAACATGGCACCCTGACTCCTATACTCAATTCCCTGACCAATAAAGGCAAGCTTACCATACACCTGTTTTTTAACCACCCTATCCACTTGTGTGGCCACTTCCAGGGAGCAGACTTTGAACCCCAAGATTCTTCTGTACATCAATGCTATTCAGGATCCTGCCATTAACTGTATACATTTCCTTAACATTTAACCTTCAAAAGTGCAGCACCTCACACTTACCTGGATTAACCTCCATTTGCCATTTCTCTGCCCATACCTGCAACTGATCTAAATCCCGTGGTATACTTTGATAATCTTCTACACTATCCACAACTCACCGATCGTTGTTTTGTCTGCAAACTCATTAACCCACCCATCTACATTTTCATCCAAGTCATCTATATATATCACAAACAGCAGAGGACCCAGTACGGAACCCTACAGGGCACCACTGGTCACGGATCCCCAGCCTGAAAAACACCCTTCTACCACTGCCCTCTATTGTCTATGGGCAATCCAATTCTAAATCCACACGGCCAAGTCACCATGGATCCCATGCATCTTAATCTTCTGGATTAGCCTACCATAAGAAATCTTGTTGACAGCCTTCCTAAAATCCACGTAGACAACATTTACTGCTTTACCCTCATCGATCACCTTTATCACCTTCTCAAAAAATTCAATCAAGTTAGTAAGATGCACAAAGCCATGCTGACTGTCCCTAATTAGGCCATGCTTTTCCAAATGCAGGTAAATATTATAGAATTGCAGAACAGGGGGGAGAGTTCCCCTATTCTGCTTCAGATTGTGACTGTGGCATCTTCTACTTTTACCTGAGAGATTGGATGCAGCCTCAGTTTAGTGTCTCATTTAAGAGGTAGCTTCTCTGACAGTGCAGCATTCCATCAGTATTGTATTGGGAGTGTTGGCTTCATGTCACTCATCTGGGACAAAAACCAAAATTGCTGGAGAAGCTCAGCAGGTCTGGCAACTTCTGTGGAGACAGAAAGAGGGTTAATGTTTTGAGTACAATCTAACCCTGCTTCGCAGACAGGTGCTGCCAGACCTACTGAGTTTCTCCAGGTCTTTCTGTCTTATTTCAGATTTCCGGACACACAGCAATTTGATTTTCACTGGTGCAGAGCTTGGAGATTTAATGCCCATGGGATATCACATGTGTTTCACAGTCAGTAAGGAACTTTGGAAGTGTACTTGCTGCCAACATGTGGGAAATGCAGCAGCTGATTTACACACAGCAAGACCCCAAACGCTTCAGTGTGAGACCATCTGTTTTATTGATGTTTATTGGATGGAACGGGAGAAGTTAAATATTGACCGAGCTGCAATTGAGAACTCTCCTGTTCTTCTGCAAAGTAGTGCCATTAAAAAAAAATGATGGTACCTTTCATCATTAATTGAAGGAATATTGCAAAGCCAGCATTGAGTGACCATCACTAATTGCAAGGCTGCAACAGTGTGAGACTCCCTCAGTACTGCACTGGAATGTTAATCTTGATCTTTGTGGTAGGTCCAAGAGTGAAAGTTGCACTCATAACCTCTGACTCAAGGACAAAGACTGCCAATCACTGAAGTGTGCCTAGCACACTGACACAAGCAAGATGCAATCAATTAGCTCTTTCAGTGCTGTATTGTTCTATATTTCCACTTTACATTCACTAAGCATTCAGTCTGCATGCCAGTCAAAAGGAACTCTCCCATATTCCTCTTCTTCTGTTTAATATAGTCTTGGCAACAGCAATCTGTCCTTCCCCTTCTAGCTTTTATCCATTGTGTCTGTGCTAACATCTCCTTCCTTTTTAGATAATAATCTAATCCTCAGTTTAAAACCTCAAATAACCTTGCCTCCACCACAATCTCAGGCAGCGCGTTCGAGATATAACCACTCATTGTGTGAAAAAGGTTTTCTTCATATTGCAATCATTTCTTTTGCCAATTAACCTTAGATCCCAGTCCTTGGTTCTAAATCCTTCTGCCAATCAGAAGAGTTTCTCTCAGTCCACTTTGTGCAGATCCCTCATGATTCTGGAAACATCTATCAGGTCTCCTCTCCACCTTCTCCTATCCAAGGAGAACAGGCCGAACTTCTCGAACCTATCCATGGAACTAAAGTTAACCCAGTTTCCTGATGGTTGGCACTACTGAACCTGTCCATTCAGACAGTGCTTTCCAGATCATAATTCAATGTTTATTTCCAAAGAGCTCTCCTCTGTTATTTTGCTCATTTTTAAAATAATCTGTCTCTTCTCATTGCTGACCCACCTGTTGATACAGAGTAAAGAAGGAATTGAATTGAATTGATTGTCACATGTACCGAGGCACAGTGAAAAGCTTTGTCTTGTGAGCAATACAGGCAGATCACACGGTTAAGTAGCATAGATAGTAAATAATAGGTAAACAGCGGCAAAAACAAAAACACAGGTACAGGCGAACGTTAAGAGTTTGTGAGTCCATTCAGTATTCTAACAACAGTAGGGGGCAGGTACTGTTATGAAACCGGCTGATGCGTGTGTTCAGGATTCTGTACCTTCTCCCCAATGGTAGAGGTTGTATAAGAACATTGCCAGGATGGGATGGATCTTTGAGAATGCTGGCGGCCTTTCCTTGACAGCGGGCCTGATAGATGGATTCTGTAGATGGGAGGTTGGCCTTTGTGTTTGTCCAGGTCGAGTTCACCACTCTCTGAAATGGTCTCCGATCTTGAATGGTACAGTTGCCATACCAGGTAGTGATACATCCAGACAGAGTGCTCTCGATGGTGCACCTATAAAAGTTGGCAAGGGTATTCGCTGTCGTGCCAAATTTCCTCAGCTGCCTGGGCCTTTGTAACTAGTGCATCCACATGAAGAGTCCAAGAAAGCTTGTTCTGGATGACCACTCCCAGGAGCTTGACACTCTCCACTCGTTCCACCTCTGTGCTGTTAATGTGTAGTGGGGGGAGCATGAGTAACATCCTGCCGAAAGTCAATAATAAGTTCCGTAGTTTTGCTGGCATTGAGAGCTAGGTTGTTCTCAGTGCACCATTTTTCCAGGTCTTCCACCTCCTGTCTATAGTCTGTTTCGTCGCTGTCTGAGATTTGACTGACTATGGTGGTATCATCAGCGGACTTGTAAATGGCATTAGTCTGGTATTTGGCGACGTAGTCAAGGGTATACAGTGAGTACAGTAAGTGGCTGAGTACGCACCCCTGGGGGGCTCCAGTGTTGAGTGTTAGTGAGGATAAAGCATTGTCTCCAATCTTCACTGATTGTGGCCTAAGGGTGAGGAAGCTGAGGATCCAGTTACAGAGAGTGGGGCTTAGTCCGAGATCACTAAGTTTAGTAATCAGTCTCGAGGGGATAATAGAGTTAAAGGCTGAACTGTAGTAGTGAAGGGCATGTGATATGGCATCTGATGTGGATCTGTTGTTCCGATAGGCACATTGGAGTGGGTCAAGAGTAGTGGGGAGGCTGGAGTTGATTAATGCCATTACTAGCCTTTCAAAGCACTTCATGATCACCAAAGTTAGGGCCACTGGGCGGTAGTCATTGAGACACGCTGCATGAGCCTTCTTAGGCACAGGGATGATGTTATCCCTGTTGAAACAGGCAGGGACAGTGGCCTGCTGCAGGGAGAGGTTAAAGATGTCTGAGAAGACCTCTGCCAGTTGATCTGCGCATGCTCTGAGTACACGGCCTGGTACTAAGTGTAGTCCCATTGCTTTCCTTGGATTCACATGAAGGAAAACTGATCTGACCTCTGATGCAGTGAATGTTGAGATAGGTTTGTCAGGACTTGTCGGAATAGGTGAAATTCTGCTCAACGCGAGCATAGAAGGCATTGAGACAATCTGGGAAGGATGTGTCATCGTCTGCTATCTTGCACTGTCTCTTTTTAGAACCTGTGATGTCATTCAGTCCTTACCATAGTCGCCAGGTGTCTGTCTGGGTCTCTAGTTTGGATTGGTGTTGGTCCTTGGCTGTCTTAATGGCTCTGCGAAGGTCATATTTGGTTTCCTTGTATTTGGGTGGGACTCCTGTTCTGAAGGTATCACGCCTGGTTTTTAACAGGTTCTGTATGTCCTGATTCATCCAGGGTTTCCTGTTGGGGAATACCCAGATTGACTTCGTCGGTATGCAGTCCTTCACACACTGGCTGATAAAGTCTGAGGGTGGTGGTGTACTCGTCCAAGGTACCTGCGGACTGTTTGAACATGACCCAATCAGCCAATTCCATACAGTACTGGAGTTGATCCTCTGCCTGATACCACCAGCACGGGACCCTTATCCACGAAGGGGTGCCCTGCCTGAGCTTTTGCCTGTCAGCCAGGAGAAGAAACATGGCATTGTGGTCAGAGTTCCCGAAATGAAGGCGGGGGATGGAGCGGTAGGCATCTTTCACAGTGGTGTAGCAGTGGTCTAAAATGTTCGGGTCCCTGGTGGTAGTTGGGCAACACCTTCCTTAGATTGGCTTAATTGAAGTCGCCAGTCACAATAAACAGGGCCTCGGGGTGTTCCATCTCCAGGGTGGTGTTGGTGGAGTACAGCACATCCAGAGCTTCCTCAACCTTTGCTTGTGGTGGTATGTATAAAGCAGTTAGTATAGCAGCAGTAAATTACAGTGGTAGATAGAAGGGGCGACATTTGATGGTGAGGAGTTCAAGGTTTGGGGAGCAATGTCTGCCCAGGGTTGCAATGTCCATGCACCACAAGTTGTTGATTGAAAAGCAAACCCCTCCACCCTTTGTCTTATCCGAGGATGCTGTACGGTCCATACAATAGATAGAAAAACCATCAGCCTGAAGTGCACAGTCAGGAATGGGTGGGTTGAGCCAGGTTTCTGTGAAGCAGAGTGCACAGCAGTAACTATCAAAGCTTCCCTTAACTCTGAATGTCTCCATTAAATCAACTTTAAACTTTCTCAGCACTAAGGAACATAATTCCAGCTTTTCTGGTATCATCTAATCACGAGACTACCTGAACCTTGATACTATTCATTTTTTGTTCACTGTCTTCAAAGCCTTGACACTCTTCCTGCTGCAGAACTCTCCAGACTCCTTTCTGCTCTTGTTAGCTTTTAATTCACAGTAATATGAGCAAGTTGAGGAACATCTCAGCTCCATGTTGTTTGTTGAATCTCTTCATCAATTGTCTGGGAGCCTTGTTCACTGAAAGTCTAAGATAAGAAGAGGTGATGGAGAAGTGTTTTTAATGGGTTTGGAGCAAGTTGTGAAAATTGCCCAGTCCAACTGGGCAGTATCAGTGTAACCCTGGGGTTATGTCTAAGAGACAATACCTGTGCCAATTATTGGTTTACTTTGACACCCTCTTGCACTACTGCAATGCAGTGTATTATGACTGAGGTTGAAGGGGTCGCTATTTCCTCTCATGGTCCCACTCTTCCAATGGTCAAAACACCTGTTAAGTTTGGCCCGATTGGTGATGTGGCCAGTTGTAAGTCTCAGATTCAGTATTAAGTGCATGTCAACGAGTTTCTTTTAGTCAACAACAAATAGCTGGTTTACTAACCAAGTGAAAGAAAAGACTAACACATGCACACAGCTGAGGAGAAACTCTGCAAAATGCAATCCATTTTAGTGTAAATTTGGAAACAATCAGTGCATTACAAGAATCCTCTGAACTCAAAGTTTTACATATTTTAGGCTCTGGGAGAGTGTTTGTGTAGTGGGGGGTAATACCAAATCAAAAAAAGCACATTATTTGCCCCACCAGTTCCATTTTAATGTAACCATCTTTTCCCACCCATTCATTATTATTACTAACACATCTCTGGAGCAGGTGGGACTTGGATCTGGACTGTCTGAGTTACAGGTAAAGACACTACCACTACACCACACAAGCACCTGAACCAGGTTTGTTTGTATTTTCTAATCAAAGATGTTAATACACATCTCTGGAACTCAGGTCATTTTTTCTTAATACAACTCACCACTGAGTCACCAAACAACTTCAGTGAGAGATTTGTTTTCAAGATCTCCTAGTTTCTTTTTTGCTCATTATTTTCTCAATGTCAGGTTTTCACTCCTGAACCTTTAGACTGAAGAGCAGTTGTCAGAGGTACCAATAGTTCTGGTCACTGATGTTTATTTGTTTCTCTCTGATGTTTGGAAGACCAACCTGCTTTGGTTCCTGGCCCCTAGTATATTGAATTTAAAATTTCCATTCCCATCTCCAATGATATCAATTCTATTCCACTTCCTCCACTATGTTAGTAGTTATCTCGAATTTTTCCCCCACTTTCCCCACATCTCCGATCCTCTGGTTTCTTGCGCATCCTTTATTTCTGCTTTCAGCCCAGAATGTGGAACTGCGTGAACGAGCTGAAGCAACTTATTTGAAATCATTCACCGGATGTGGGTTTGCAGCCTGTCCTTAATTGCCCTGAGTAAGGTGGTGATGAGACACCTTCTTGAATGGCTGTAGTCCGTTGGGTGTAGGGCGACCCATAATGTTGTTAAGGAGGGAAGCCTAGGATGTTGACCCAACTACGTTGAACTAATGGTCATAAAGTTGCAAGTCTGGATGGTTGTGACACTGAGGGGAAGTTGGACGTGGTGGTGTTCCCACAGTGTGCTTTGAAGGAGAAGCTGGATAAACATGTTAGGGAGAAATGAATTGGAAGGATATGCTGATTGGTTGAGATGAAAATGGATGGGAGGTGACTTGCATTGATTACAAGCACTACCCTTGACTAATTGGGCTGAATGGCCTATTTCTGTGATGTAAATATTTCATAAAGGTGCACTATCAAACACAGGTACCTGCAGTTGCAGCCGAGATAGTGTAGTGTCACAGTTAAGCACAATTATATCCTCTATAACACCCTGGGGAGCATCAGTCACTGAGTAAACACAGAAGCAGCAGACTTGAGCTGACACTTTCTTTTAACCTTGTGGAGATATGGTCAGTACAGCTTTCTGAGACAAATTCAATTCATTCAGTTGAGAACAATGGATAGACACCAGAGAAGTGAGGATTGTTCTCTCTTAAAGCAGAGGAGGTTAGGGGAAGATTTGTACGATCACAGAGCTATCACCATATCTTCTCCACAGTATGTTCCTCTTTCCCAAAGTTGCAATGTAGTTTTAGTTTGTTGTAGAAGACAGTTAGTATCTGGCAAGATTAACTGATATCAAGAGGTAAACTGTGTCTATTAGGATGTAAAGGACTGCTCCTGGGAGTAGCTAATGGATTTTGAGGAATCTTAAGGCTATTATTGAGGTACCAGTTGTTCTACTAAGTTCATTTGCTAACAGTGATGTGCATTTACTCTTAGTTGAGACTGGTATCTTATCATGTATCTCAGATGTAATATAAATCACCATTATATAATATGGCATAAACCTTTACGGTTTGCCATGGTTTAGCCTGTCTTCTGCCAAAGACAATGTGAGCATCTTTCCCCACATGGTATTGTAACTAATCTCATAATAATCAGAATGATTGCAGCCGTAAATCTACCCAAGCACAACCACACGTTATCCTATACTAGGTGATGCTGAATCTGAGCAATTTCCTGTTTGAAAAGTGCAACCTTTTAACATTGAAAACATTAATACTCACCTTGGGTATACTGTTGACTAATTAATAGAGATTGATTGCTATGATTAGTATCACAATTATATAGTCTATGAGATTATTACATTTGGGGACCGGAGCTTTGTTTAAATTGAAGGTAAATGAAGAAATGTATGCAACCCATTCAGCGGTCTGCCTGAGAGTTGACCTGGATGGTTTAATTATTAATGATGAAAGAAATGCTTAGCTTTACAGAGAAGAAGTGCAGGGTATTTAGACTAAGAGACAATGACAATGACTAAGAGACAGTGACTCTGATTGCAATAGTAGGCTGAGTTTCCCAAGGTCCCAGAATGTTGTTGGTAACAAGTTATTTCCATATAAAATGAAAGAGAATTGTGGTAAAGGATAGCTAACCACCACTTCCACCTGAATGGAAGGTTAATGTGTTTCCTTCTGCCACTGGGGGAGAGAGCAAAGAAAGTAATTTTTGTTGATATCAGGCTACACTGGTTTCCTGTGAAGTCAAGAAATATCTCAGACAGATCTGTGGGATCAGCATTGTGAAAGTAACCCTTGGTTTTGTGAGCTAACACAGCCAGATGCTGGAAAGATGCAGTCTCCAGCTAAAGAGACACACATTCCACAAGACCCATTCTGGCATGGCCAGAGGGAAGAAGAGTCATTAGTTCTGTTTGTGGACTTAAGGAACATTTAAGCAAGCTGAGGAAGACGCTTGCTAACAGACACTCAAATTTATCATTTGACACAAGAATAGGCAACTGGATGGAAAGTAACAATGGATAATTTGCTGAAAAGTCACTAATATCATGGGGATTGTAATGGTAGATATACCAGGGAAACATTTATTTCCATTGTTTAATTGCTTGCAAAAAGAAAATAATGTTTAGTCAATAGTACTTTTTAGTCATTTGTTGCAGTCTCTGATACCATTAGTCATTAGCTGCATTATTGCTATATCACATGTCTAGCAGGAGTTTGACTGAGAGGACCATTTCTTAGTCTGCAGTTCCTTTGATACTGGGGCTCTGTGGACACCAACCTCAACTCTGATCTCATCATAGCTACATAGATATTTAATCTGATAAATATTACTCTGTAATTTATTCCTATTATTTACATTTTCTCCTGCTAATTTATTATTCTAATTTAATGTTTGGAAGTGTCTTTCTGAGCTATGAAACTTCAAATCTTTAAATTAGGTTTCAGATTAATTTGTAACTAATGAGCTCCTTTTGGCCAGCACGTTCTTGTCACTTGTAAATTGTTACTCTGGTGCATGGGAAAAGCAACCCAGTCATAAATAACTTACATTTCTGTGGTGCCTTTTGTAAAATGAGTACACCCTAGAGCACGTTACAGCCAACTAATTACTTTTTGAATTGTAAATTCTGTTTTAATGTTGGAAACATGGCAGACAATTTGCATACAACGTGACAAAAAAATAGACCTAGCGACTAGATCATCCTTTTTTGCAATGCTGGTTGAGGGATAAATATGGGCATGATTCCAGGGAGACCTCTCCTGCTCTTTTTTTGAAATAGTGGCCAGGAAACTTTGCTAAGTCCATTCGGAAGGGACCTCTGTTTTGACCTCATATGACAGAGTGTGCAGTACTCTGTGTCCATTTGAAGTCTGTTGAGGAAGCTGGTGTTCAGAAAGCAATTTTCTTTTACCAGGGACCCGCTTTCAAGCAGGAACTGCAGGAGATTGATTGGTGAGAATGTCAAGGGAAGAACAAGATTGGGCTTGGTTACTGCTTAAGTGAGTACTGGGCCGAGGCATCAGAAACCTGTGGGCAGCACGGTGGCACAGTGGTTAGCACTGCTGCCTCACAGCGCCAGAGACCCGGGTTCAATTCCTGCCTCAGGCGACTGACTGTGTGGAGTTTGCACGTTCTCCCCGTGTCTGTGTGGGTTTCCTCCGGGTGCTCCGGTTTCCTCCCACAGTCCAAAGATGTGCAGGGTCAGGTGAATTGGCCATACTAAATTGCCCGTAGTGTTAGGTAAGGGGTAAATGTAGGGGTATGGGTGGGTTTCGCTTCGGCGGGTCGGTGTGGACTTGTTGGGCCGAAGGGCCTGTTTCCACACTGTAATCTAATCTAATCTAAACCCATCCACCTTTTCATTAATTTATAGGATGTGGGTGTCATTGGTTGGCTAGCATTTATTGCCCACCTTTAATTTCCTTGAGAACAGTTCAGAATCACAGAAACATAGAAAATAAAAGCAGAAATATGCCATTTAGCCCTTTGAGGCTGCTCTGCTATTCGATATAATCATGGCCAATCATCCAATTCAGTCCCCAGTTCCATTTTTCTCTCTATACCCTTTGATCTCTTTAGGCTGAAGAACAATATCTAACTCCTTCTTGAAAGCATTTATGTTTTGGCCTCAACTGTTTCCTGTGGTGGAGAATTTCATACGCTCACCACTTTCCATGTGAAGAAATTTCTTCTCAGTCCTAGGTCTTCACATCCTTTGGCTGTACTCCCTGATTCCGGACTCCCAGATCATTGGAGCATTCTTTCCAGTTCCATGAGATCCCCCTTATTTTTCTAAACTCCAATAAATGTGGAATCATAGAACCTCTACAGTGTGGAATTAGGCCATTTGACCCATGGAGTGCACATTATTGACTAATCCTCTGAAAGGTATCCCACCCAAAATCTGCATTTCCCATGGCTAAACCAACTAGCTTGCACGTCCCTGGACCCAATGGGCAATTTAGCATGGTCAATCCACCTAACCTGTATATCTTTGGATTGTGGGAGGAAACCGGACCACTCGAAGGAAATCTACACAGACATGGAGAGAACGACGTGCAAACTCAACACAGACAGTTACCTAAGGTTGGAATCAAACACGGTCCCAGGCACTGTGAGGCAGCAGTGTCAACCACTATGGTCCTAACTGTTCTGGTCTTTCTTCATGCATCAGTCCTGCCATCCCAGGGGCCAGTCTGGTAAACCTTTGCTGAGCTCTCTCCATAACCAGAACATCCTTCCTCAGGAAAGGAGACCAGAACTGCACAGAACCAACCATATTGCTGTGGGATTAGAGTAAAGTGCAGGTAATGCAGTTAAGGGCAGCAGATTTCCTTCCCTGAAGGACATTAGTGAACCAGCTGGTTTTTTAGTGACCATCAAAGGTCGTCTCATGATCACCATTAGGCTAACTTTGTAGAAAAATTTTAAAGACTTTTGTTGAACTTGCTATTGCCATGGTGGGATACAAACCCATTTCCCCAGAATATTAACATGACTCTTAAGGATTACTAGTTAGGTGACATTACTGCTTCACCACCACAAGCTGGAAAGGTAAACTGAAAATAAAGCTGGTTGGATGTAGTGTGTGAGGGTTCAAAGTCTCAGGTCATATAGATTGATTTGAAAAACACACTAATGGGAAATTCGATGGAAATCATTCACAAGTCCCTCGATAGCACCACGAGGATTTTGCAAGTGGTTATCATATTATCAATTGTCATCGATGCCACAAATGAAATGAATAATCCTTCTGAAAATCAGTTCAGGATCTTTATTGACTAACACTTCACATCCTGTTTTTTTTAATGATTGAAATATTTTTAGCATCTTTGTGGGGTTCTCCCATTTGATAAGTCACATCAGAATTAGAGTCTGTACAGTGTGGAAACAGGGCCTTTGGCCCATAAGGCAAAGTGTGGACTGCGGATACTGGAAATCAGAGTCTAGATTAGAGTGGTGCTGGAAAAGCACAACAGGTCAGGCAACATCCGAGGAGCAGGAAAATCAACGTTTCGGGCAAACGCCCTTCACCAGGAATGAAGCTTCATTCCTGGCCTTTGGCCCACAAGTCCACACTGACCCATTTCCCTACCCTATATTTACCCCTGACTAATGGACTTAGCCTATACATCCCTGACCACTATTGGCAATTTAGCATGGCCAATTTACCTGCACATCTTTGTGACTGTCTGAGGAAACCGGAGCACCCATAGGGAACCCATGCAGGCACAGGGAGAGCGTGCAAACTCCACACAGACAGTCGCCTGAGGCTGGAATCGAACAGAGCTTCCTGGCGCTGTGAGGCAGCCGTGCCAACCACTGAGCCACCATGCCAACAGAATGTCCTCACTAACACAAACATACAAATCAGGAACAGGAGTGTGCCGCTCAGCCCTGCGATCCACAGGTGCTGTCTCAGTAGCTTTGGTGAATTTCTGGAGCATATGTTGTATATGACGCACACTGTTGCTACTATGCATTAAAAGTGAGGGAAGTGAATGTTAAAGTTGGAGGATGCACTGCCAATGCAGTGGTGCGCTACTTTAGCCTGGATTTCTCGAGTGTTGTTGAAGCTGCACTCATCCACTTAAGGAAAGAGTATTCCGTCACACTCCTGACATGCACCTTGTGCCCTTCTAGTGCATTTCCAGTAATTTTCGTGCGTGTGTTTTTGCAGTTTTGTCTCAGCTCCGTATCTGGGATTTAAAAAAAAACTTTTGAGTAAGAACAATCCAGTTGGTTTCTTGTTGCTGCCCTCTACTGTTTTCTGAGTTTAGTGGAGGCTCTAAAACAAAGACAGCAGAATATTTGATAAGTGGTTACCACCACCTCCTGGCAGTATTGTGTAGCTGCTTTCCCCGATCAGTCCCTCTATCAGAAATCATTTCGATTTTTTCCCCTTTCCTCTCCTGATGGATCAATGAGATAGTGTTGTAGGAGTGCAAGATCCCGTCACTGATTCATTCAAATATGTTGATACTTACACGTCACTTGGTGTCCGCGAGCTATTCAACTGTTAGAGGCATCACAGCCGAGCTTGGTCTTGTCCTCACCTGGGGTGTTCACAAATAGACACACAGCTGCCCATGTGCCCACACATATCCAATGGAGTTGATCGGGTGTGGGGGGTGCAGAAGAACAATAGGTGTTTGTGGTGACCGTAATCACCAGTTTCATCTTCACTGTTACTTCCTAATGTATGATCAGGTAATTCGCCACAAACCGACAGCCGAAACTGTGGAAAAAGCGCCGTGTCCCCTCTCCAGGGTCCTGAAATATTTTATTGTCTATCAGCTCAATGCCTCTTTCTCTCAAGCCTTCTTTGCCCGTATTGATTTAGCCCCAGTTGCACGATAAACATTACCATCAACTTGCAATTATATAGCACCTTTCAAATAGTTAACCATTTCAAGCCTGAAATGCTCCCCTCCCTATCCTTCTCTCCTCAAAAAAAAACTTTTGCTGATCTATTGAAATGTGTGCCTTGGCGTCCTAAATTAAAAATCACACAACACCAGATTATAGTCCAACAGGTTTAATTGGAAGCACAATAGCTTTCGGAGCGACGCTCCTTCATTAGGTGGTAGTGTCACCAATTGGTGTCATATATTGTTTGTGAATTGCCTTGTTTTACTTCCATTAAAGGGTGTACATAAATGTAGTTCGTATTTCCCTGAGTACCTGAATTTGATCATCGTGGAAAACAGCCATCTTTTGGTGACAATGTCTCTGACAGTACAGCACTCCCTCAGCACTGTCCTGTTGGTCTGGGCTCTGTGCTCACCTCAGGGTGTCCCTCAGCATTTCACAGACATCAGATAATTTTCTGAAAGTACTGTTACTGTGTAATGTCTGAAACACAATAGCCAATTTGTATATTTGAAGTGTATTTCAAACATAATGGATCTAGACTACTTGTCTTTAATTTTTAATGTATGGTAAACTTATAAACGCTGTTTCAATGAAAGAGCAGATGCTTTCTCAACATCCAACAGCATTAAGTGACTGTACCAAAGGTGTGTGCATAACCATACAACAACAACCTGTGTTTATAAAGACACTGCAGAATGGCAAAACATCTCAGGTGCCTCATTGAGCAATATTTGACACTGAGTGACAGTCAGAAATATTAGTACACAAACAAGATATGATGGACACAGGGAGTCTGAAATAAAAGTGCAGCATCCAGTGAGAGAAAAAAGCCTTAAAGGCCCATTAATGGCCCAGATCCTCCTGTCTCCAGACTGGAAGGGACTGGATGTTACATGTCAGGAACCTGTGAATGTCCTGGCATATAGACCTCCAAGGGAACTATCCAAGGAGTTTGAACTTTTGTTGAGCAACCCTCCCAAAATCCTTCAGATAAGTCTCTAACTCTGAGGTAGAGTCAGAAATTATGGAGAATTCCCATGTAGCTTATTGGATAATTACCAAGGAAATGTTAGATGGAAAAATTGAAGATTATCCCCTGGGTAACTGTACATTAGACCATCCAGCCTCACACTAACTCTTTCCTTGTGATCCCCAAACCATTGGCCACATCTTCTGAACCTGGATACTTCAGGAATGCAGAGTGGACGTTCAGTTGGAGAGTTGGAGCCAAGATGTCAGTGATGATACCCTCAGCCTTGACTATATCTCTGGATCCATGCTAGCCCCAAACAACATGATGACCCCTCCACCATCCGACCCAATCTGACTGTCCCCTGACCCATCTACTGAGCCTATCCAGTGGCCATGCCATCACTTAGCTAATCTACCCTACTCATTGACTCATTAAACCTATTGTCTGCTGTGGTTCTGTTCGCCGAGCTGGAAGTTTTGTTGCAAACGTTTCGTCCCCTGTCTAGGTGACATCCTCAGTGCTTGGGGGCCTCCTGTGAAGCGCTTCTGTGGTGTTCCCTCTGGCATTTATAGTGGCCTGTCCCTGCCGCTTCCGGTTGTCAGTTTCAGCTGTCCGCTGTAGTGGCCAGTATATTGGATACATGAGCAAAACTAATGTAGTGTACAAAATCCCATGCAAGGACTGCACAAAACACTATATAGGACAAACAGGAAGACAGCTAACGATCCGCATCCACGAACATCAACTAGCCACAAACCGGCACGACCAGCTATCCCTAGTTGCCACACACGCAGATGACAAGCAACATGAGTTCAACTGGGACAACACTACCATTATAGGGCAAGCGAAACAAAGAACAGCCAGGGAATTCCTAGAAGCATGGCACTCATCCACAAACTCCATCAACAAACACACCGACCTGGACCCAATATACCGGCCACTACAGCAGACAGCTGAAACTGACAACCGGAAGCAGCAGGGAAAGGCCATTATAAATGCCGCGAACAGAACCACAGCAACGAGCACCCGAGCTACAAATCTTCTCACAAACTTTGAACACCTATTGTCTATTCATCATTCACTAACATTTACACTGGACATTTAAACTTCCATCTGATGCTGTATAAAGCAGAGGTATGCCCAGCCTACTTCTCCAGTCCCCCAACCCCAACCAGCAGAGAATCGTTACTGACAGCTAGCACCCCAAAAAAAAGAATCAAAATTCAGGATGAGGTAATGGCATGAAATTGTTGAACTCTAATGTTAAGTTCAGAAGATGTAGCTGCTCACATTCCTGACTTGTAAATATATAGTCATTCCTTCAATTTCACTGGACCAAAATCCTGAACTCCCTCACTAACAGCAGTGTCTGTCTCTACACCAAATAGACTGCAGTGGTTTAAGAAGACAGCTGACCACCCCCATAGTTAGGACAATCTGGGATAGGCAATAAATGCAGGCCCACCGAATATCCCATGAATAAATGAATTAAAAGGAAGTGTCTGAAGGAAATATGTGGTGCTGTTTCTCAAGGTTACATTGAGTTTAATTTTAGCAAATCAAACTTATAGTCCAGAATGAGTGTGGCACAGGCCGTTGAAATGATTGGAAGTTTGGGATCATATTTGCAAACTGAATGGTGCTGTGATAGATGAGATAAGTCAAGAGAGCTACAATCTTCCCAGACATGATATTGAACAGAAATTAGTTATTCAAAGGTGTATTTTTGCTAACACAAGGACAAAGCACAGTTCAGTCAGAGTTATTGAACAGCAATAACACATACACACTCAGATTGCTTTCTCTGGTATTCAGAAGGCTAAGGTGTGATTTCAGCATTGATTTCAAGATTTTAAGAGGAACTATGGCTCAGGGAGTTACAACCTCTGCTGGTCATGGAGGCTAGGACTGGTGAGTATATATACATAAATAGACCTTCAGGAGTAAAATTAGGAAATATATCTTCACACAAGTGGGTGGTAAGAGTTGGGGAACTCTCTGCAACAAATGCCAGTTGATGTTAGATTAACGTCACTGGGTTGTAATCAGAGGTACAGGCTGGAGCTTTAAGGGCATAGGTTCAAATCCCACGATGGCATCTGGTGGGATTTAACTTCAATTAATAGAGTGGCACAGTGGCTTAGTGGTTGGCACTGCTGCCTCACAATGCCAGGGACCCAGGTTCGATTCCAGCCTCAGGTGACTGGCTATGCGGAGTTTGCACATTTACCCCGTGTCTGTGTGGGTTTAATCTGGGTGCTCCGGTTTCCTCCCACTGTCCAAAGATGTGCAGGTTAGGTGGATTGACCATGCTAAATTGCCCATAGTATTCAGGGATGTGTACGTTAGGTGCATTAGTCAGGGGAAATGTAGGGGAATGGGTTTGGGTGGGATACTCTTCGGAGGGTTGGTGTGGACTTGTTGGGCTGAATGGCCTGTTTCCACACTGTAGGGATTCTGTGATTCAATAAATAAAATCTGCAATTAAAATCTAGTCTCAGTGATGGTGACCTTGAAACCGTCATTAAAAAAAGTCCAGTTCACTAGTGTTCTTTAGGGAAAAAAATCTGTTATCCTTACCAGTCTAGCCCCCAGCAACGTGGTTGACTCTTAGCTGCCACTGAGATGGCTGAGCAAGACGTTGAGGGCAATTAGAAATGGGCAACCAATTCTGGCTTTGCTGGTAATGCCCATATAACAACCAAGAATAAACTAAAATCATAAGTTTTAAAACTGAAATTCATAAATCTTTTTGTTAGTCAACTGTATTCAGGGATTTAAGCAAATATAGAGTAAGGTCAAAGATCTGCCATGTATTGGAGGAACAACCTCAAGGTCCCTTTCCATGCGTTTTTCTCTCTCTGAAAATGCTGCCAGACTTGTTGAATATTTCAAACGTTTTCTGTTTTTATCTTGTAATTTTGTGAATGTTATAAACAGGTTCCTTTGGATTACTAGCTATATTTAGATTCTTGAATACTCATTGTAACAGCTCTAATTTCACTGTAATTTCACCCAATATTGAGTTTAGATTTACTTTGGCACTGTTTAAATTATTGATTCCATTATTTGGGCAATGAACTCGTAACTGCAAAGTTTTAAGTGGCAGGCTATGTCTTGTGTTCAGTAAGTGTTTTTATCACTAATTGATCCAGCTGCTTGTAATGGTCACCTACTATTGTCACCTAATGTTTTCATTATTCAATTTTGATCAAACACTTTTCGTCTGATTTTGACTAAGTACAAGTTTATGAATTTTTCAATGGTTTTAAAATTCAGGCCAGTTACTATCAGCTACTTCAAGTTGGTTTTGAGTCAGAATTGAAAAGAATCGACATCTTAAAGTTATTGCACTTTGTGTGATTGTAGCTTTACTTAAAGTGTCCTTATAATCATTCAGGAGGCAATGTGCACCCTTCCTGGTTGCCAACCCTCAAGGAAAGCCCTCGATCAAACAGATTCAGAGCAAAGGTAGGCCATTCAGCCCTCAAACCTGTTCTGCCACCCAATAAGATCAGGAGTTGAGATGCCCTGTTGTGACTGTACAGGAGATTGATTAGGCCACTTTAGGAATATCGTATGCAATTCTGGTCCCCCTCTTTTAGGAAGGATGTTGTGAAACTTGAAAGAGTGTGGAAAAATTTACAAGGATGTTGCCAGTGTTGGAGGGTTTGAGCTATGGGAAGAGGCAGAAAAGGCTGGGGTTACTTTTCCTGGAGAGTCGGAGGCTGAGGGTGACCTTATACAGGTTTATAAAAGTATGAGGGGCATGGATAGGGTGAAAATCCAAGGTCTTTTTCCCTGGGGAGGGGAGTCCAAAACTAGAGATCATAGGTTTAAGGTGAGAGGGGAAGGATTTAAAAGGGACTTGAGGGGCAACATTTTCACGCAGAGGGTGGTGCGTGTATGGAATGAGCTACCAGAGGAAGTGGTGGCTGCTGGTCCAATTACAACAATGGGTCTGGGTGGGTTACCCTTCGAAGAGTCGGTATGGACTTGTTGGCTGAAGGGCCTGTTTCCACACTGTAGGGATTCTCTGTGAACTTCCATTTCAAGTGGGATCTTAACTGCTCTTGTAACTCTTAAGTTTTTTTGCAACTTGATAATCTAAACTTCTGTTTACTGAGCAAGTTCATCTCCAATATGAATGGGGATGTCCCCAAACATTCTTATTCGGTGTCTTTTTACTCCTCGTTCTCCTCCTGCATCACTTAGCTGAGCTTTTGAGTAGTTTAATAACATCCAACAAGTTTATTTGGAATCTTACCTCCTTAACAGTTATAATCTTTCCTTTCCTGCTTCCTTTCAAACAACTGCTCATGTTCAGGTGGTGTATTCAACAGTGAGATTTTTTAATTCATTCACATGGGTATCACTGGCTAGGTCAGCATTGATTGCTCATCATTAATTGTCCAGTGGTTATTTAACCATGTAACTGTTTGTCTGGAGTTACATGTAGGCCCCAACAGCAGTTTCCTTCCCTGAGGACATTCGTGAACCAGATGTATTTTTGCTCAATAGTTTCACAGTTATCATTAGACTCCTAATTCCAGATTTTTATTGAATTCAAATTCCACCATCACCAAGATGGGATTTAAATCCAGGTCCACACCTGGGCCTCTGGATTAGTAGCCTAGTGTAAATGTCACCAGGCTTTGGCTCCCTGGATGTTCATTTGCAACTCTCCAGGCTTGTGAGTGACAGAAATAGTTAACAAGTAATACCTGGCTGATTGATTGATTAATTAAGAACTCTGACCCCTAATTAGTGTCTTAGAATTATAGAGACGAACAGTTTGGGAAATAGACCCTTTGGTCCAACTTGTCCATGCAAACCAGATTTCTTCAATTAATTTAGTCCCATTTGCCAACATTTGGCATGGTGGCTCAATGGTTAGCACTGTTACCTCACAGGCTGAGGAACCCAGGTTCAATTCCACTCTTGGGTAATTGTCTATGTGGAAGTTGCACGCTTTCCCTGTGTCTGTGTGGGTTTCTTCCCACAATTCAACAATATGTAGGTTAGGTGGATTGCTCATAGGGAATTCAGGATTACAGGGTTGGGGTGTATCTGGGTAGGATGCATGTTGGTGTGGACTTGATTGGTGAAATGCTTCTGTACTGTAAGGATTCTATGATCCATCTCCAATTACCAGTTTAATCCTCCACATCCTGTCATTAGCATATATATCACCTTTTCGTAGTTGCTTCTGTTTCTGAAGAAAGGTCACTGGGTTCCAAATGTTAGCTCTTTTTTCCCTACAAAGATACTGTTAGACCTGCTGAATTTCTTCAGAAATTTCTGTTTTCGTTAGCTTCAAACCTCCAGCATCTGCAGTTTGTTTGTTTTATTTTTACCCATTAAAGTGAGCAGCTACATCTTCTGAACTTAACATTAGAGTTCAACAATTTCATGCCATTACCTCATCCTGAATTTTGATTCTTTGTTTTGGGGTGCTAGCTGTCAGTAACGATTCTCTGCTTATTTGGGGTTGGGGGACTGGAGAATTGCAAACATTACATCCATAACCCAACAATTACACAGCACTCAGCTGAACTTTGGTGGGGAAACTTCAAGAAGCAATTATTCAGAATAGAATTATTTGTCACTTAGAAAATATGGATCGATTCGGACATGTCAACATGGATTTATTAATGGAAAGTCAAGTCTAATAATTTGCAGGGACAGTTGGAAGAGGTAATAGAGAGAGTTAATGAGGGCAGGGCTTTTGATGTGGTTACATGGACTTCCAAGAAACGGTCCATATAGTGCCATCTAACAGGCTTGCGAAGAAAGTTAAAGTTCATGAAATAAAAAGTACAGTAGCAATTTGGATACAAAATTAGCTGAGGGACAGGAAACTGAGATGAATGGTTACTGGGTACTTTTCAGGCTGGAAGAAATTTTGTAGTGGGAATCCCCAGGGTCAGTACTGGGATCCTTGCTTTTCCTGACATGTACAAAAGAGAGTGCAAATTCCTGATTGGTAGAGACATTTGTGCTTTTATAAATCAACCTCTTCATGGTCACTTTTATCAATGTCAGATTTGTTTTTGGACCAAGATTAAATTCCCAATCTGTCCTGGTGGGATTTAAACTCATACGAGCAAGATTGCTAGCTAAGTGCCATTACCAGTACACCACTAACAGTTTGAAGCACTTTGTTTTCAGTTTTCACAGCCTCACTAGCACGTGAGTTTACTGTTTTAATTGAGTCTCAGTGGGCTCGCTATCAAGCAGTGGTTTCTTTCATAACTGCTGCCATGCTAAAGTTGCAGATGTTTGACTCCAGTAAGCATCTGTTTGCTTGCACTTCAATCTGACCTTGAGATACATTTTAACCCTTTCTTATCCTTGTATGTTCGCAGTGCAGAGAATGAAGCATTATTCTGTCTGCTCTGGAACCAGGTCGTGGGAGAACTAAGTGGCTCAGGGATTATATTGGGGTCAATTTTAGTTTAACCTATTTAATCTTCAAACTGACAGGATTGGGTGCATTTCTGATCACAAAGCTAACTTGATTTTAATCTGAAATCACAGGTGAGCAACCTTAGAAAGGATGCACTGTCATAAGAGAAACACCAACTTCCAAATCTAAACACACACTGATGAGTATCTGTTAGAGAGATTCAATCCATTCAGACTATATGGAAATATGGGAGGCATTCTTTTCTCTTAAGAACTGCTTATTTGGAGGAAGAATCCCAATCCCGAGCCTTTTCCTGTCAAGTGAATGATTTGAATAGAAAAGGAAGACTTTCATTTCTTCAGCACCTTGAATCCCCTTGTGAAGTCCCAAATACCCATGGCTAATGAACTACTTTTTGAAATATAGGTGCTGTTGTAATGTAGCAAACTGAGCAACCAATTAGCACACAGCAAGATCCCAAAATCAACAATGTGATAGTGACTAACTTATCTGTTTTTGTGAAATCGCTCATGGGATAAATATTGGCCAGGAACATTGAGAGAATAACTCCTCTCTCCCTTCCTCAAAACAAGGTGATTGAAAAGTCCACCTGAGATAGCAGGAAAGGCCTCAGTTCAATGTCCTACCCAAAAAGTGGCTTTTCCAACTGTGTAGCATTCTCTCAGTAACTGCACTTGACTTTGTGGACTTTGGCCACATCTCTTGTATGGGCACTTGACCTTCTTTTTTAGACCACTGAGCCATGATGGACAGAGTATGCCATAGAATTCCATAATTTCCCAACTTGCTGGATGTACCACATTTAGGGACTGATCGCTCCTTGCATTTTTCCAATTAATACTACATGCAGGCAACTTAATGTCGAAAAGAAAATATCTAAATATTATTGCAAGTTATTTAAAAATTTGCAAAATCAGAAATAGCAATTCAGGCAGCAAATCAATAGTGTTTTCTCAGTTCTACATTAGCGTCCTCCAATCTCCTTTGTAAACTACTACATATATACATCTTAATTACAACAGGAGAGGAGAGGGTAGTTAACCTCCAGGCATGCAGCTAGAATAAGGAGACCTGAGCATCTCCACTGAAGGTCAGACGCTCAGTGCACATACACCATAAGGAAAGTGATTGTTACTAAGGAGGCTTAATCAGCTTGAGCTCCTGGACCCTGTTCAGTGTCCACAGTTGGAATATTGGAAAATAAAACTTTGGTTAGACCGCACTTGGAATACTGCGTCCAGTTCTGGTCGCCCTATTATAGGAAAGATGTGGATGCTTTGGAAAGGGTTCAGAGGAGGTTTACCAGGATGCTGCCTGAGAGGTGGGTTCTTTACACAGAGAGTTGTGAGAGCATGGAATGCGTTGCCAGCAGCAGTTGTGGAAGCAATGTCATTGGGGACATTTAAGAGACTGCTGGACATGCATATGGTCACAGAAATTTGAGGGTGCATGCATGAGGATCAATGGTCGGCACAACATCGTGGGCTGAAGGGCCTGTTCTGTGCTGTACTGTTCTATGTCCTATGTTCTCTTGGAATGTGTGCAAGCTTGTGTGAAGGTGTGCATGCGTGTGCATGGACAGGGGCATTGGTGAAGACAGGGATAGTCTCATCCATTTCCTGAAGAAAGGCTTATGCCCGAAACGTTGATTCTCCTGTTCCTTGGATGCTGCCTGACCTGCTGCGCTTTTCCAGCAACACATTTTTCAGCATAATCTCATCCAGAAAGACAAAAAAGCCCTGCACCTCTGTAGTGCCAATCACAGCCTCGGGATATCCTGAAGCTCTGTACAACCTCTTTTAAGTATTGTTTTAAGTAATTTAATATGGACATCGTTTGCAATGCCACAACATATCACACATCCTTGATTGCCAACGAGAAAGTGCTGGTCGTTTGCTGGGCGATTTCAGGGGGTCAATCTCCCTTCTGCGGGTCTGGAGTCACATGTAAACCAGACCTTTATTGGAGAGTAGTTTTCCATTCCTTAAAAGACATTAGGGAATCAGATTATTTTTTATTTACATCAGTTCAGTTGTTTCACTGTTACCGTTGCTGAGATTACATTTTTAATTCCAGAATATTTTATTTCGATTTAACAGAATTTGAATTCCCTTGGCGCTGGGGCTGCTAGTCCGGTAACCTTGCCAGTATATGGCTTGTGGGGTGGTGAGAGAGGGTATTAGTAAGAGAGGGTATTTGCATCTCCCTTGTCCTTCTGAGATTGCGGGTTCGGGGGATAATCATTGTTGGATGAAATCTGTCAGTCCTTTTCAGTTCAAAAACTTCCTGCTGCTGCCAGACTAACTTCACAGCAGAAGAAGCAGAGAGGCGTTTGAGTCAGGGTTTGGAACAGTTACAGGAGGACAGGTTACACTTTGCAATTAGACTCCAGGGAACTGCTTTCAATGAACCCTCCTGCGCTGAGCCGAGTGGTTCCGATTGAGCCGAGTGTTGGAGCTGGAGTCCGGGCTCTGGGACTGAACTGCTCGATGTCTCCACACGCTCCGCTTTCAAAGTTCTTTTCTCTCTTTTTCTGCCGGCCTCTGTCCCTCCCCTTTAAATAAAAAATACCCAAACCGCATCAAATGTGGATTGTGAGGAGTTTAATTCGGAGGAAGGGAGCGCTTATGCTGCAGTGTCTCTGTGGAAAGCCCAGGAAGCCGAGCTCCAAACCCCGCGGTGAGTCTGACTTTACCCGGTGCAGAGTTCCAGCAGGTGGTTGGGCAGGGTCCCCATCCCATCCCAGTCCATTCTCATCCCAGCCCCCCATCCCATCCCTTCCCAGTCCGCATCCTTGTTCCCAGTCCATTCCTATCCCAATCCATTCCCATCCCAGTCCCCATCCCAGTCCATTCCAATCCCAATCCCCATCCCAGTCCATTCCCATCCCAGTCCCCATCCCAGACCATTCCCATCCCAGTCCCCATTTAAGTCCATTCCCATCCCAAACTATTCCCATCACAGTTCCCATTCCAGTCCATTCCGATCCCAGACCATTCCCATTCCAGTCCCCATCCCAGTCCATTCCCATACCAGTCCATTCTTCATCTCATCCCAGTCCATTCCCCATCCCATCCATGCCCATTCCCCATCTCACCCCAGTCCAATCCCCATTCCATTTTAGTCTATTTCCCATCCCCCTTGTCCATTCAGTTCTCATCCCGGACCATTCCAACCCCAGCCCCCTCCTAGTCCTTTCCTGTCCCAGTCCCCATCCCAGTCAATTCCCATCTCAGCCCCCTCCTTGTCCTTTCCCATCCCAGTCCCCATCCCAGTCCATTCCCATCCCAGTCCCCATCCAATCCCAGTCCATTCCTCTCCCAGAGCCCATCTCATCCCAGTCCATTCCCATCCCAGTTCATTGCCATCACAGTCCCTATCCCAGTGCAGTCCATTCCCATCCCAGTCTATTCCCATCCCATCTTGGTCCATTCCCCAACCCATCCCAGCCCATTCCCCATCTCACCCCAGTCCATTTCCCATTCCATCTTAGTCTATTCCCCATCCCCCTCATCCATTCAGTTCTCATCCCAGTCCATTCCCCATCCCATCCCAGACCATTCTCCATCTATCTTGTAAGGAGGAGTTAGACAGACTTTTAATTGGTAATGGATTGAAGGGTTTTGGGGAGAAGGCAGGAAAATGAGAGTGAGGAGCATATCAGCCATGATTGAATGGCGGAGCTGACTTGATGGGCTGAATGGTCTAATTCTACTCCAATATCTTATGAACTTATACCGGTTCTCAACTCCAGTTATATAGCTACAATGTATGGTGACTCCTTAGTTCCATCCCATTTCTCTTCCCCAAATCCACTACAATCCCACAACAAGCTGCTGCTTCCTTCTCACCACCCCTCATCCACTCCTACTCTCCATCCCAATGCTCCCTTTCTCTGTCCCACTCCTCTCCCCATCCCCATACACCTCTCCACCCCAATCTCCCTCCTTAAACCACTCCCACTTTCTATTCCAATCAGAACCCTCCTCCCAATCTCACTCCATCTCTCCAGTCCCACTCCCTTCTCAGACTCCATCTCTCCAGTCCCACTCCCTTCTCAGACTCCATCTCTGCTTGATTCCATCCTCGGTTCGGCGATGATACTGAAATGTTCTTAGTTTTTCTTTTAGGTCATGGGGAGTTGGAGGGGAATGTTGGGTCATTACCGTCTATGAATTCTGTGATATTTGAGAGTGTGCTCAGAGGAATGCCACCCCTCTGGGATGTGAACATCAGGATTTAGAAAGTTTCAGTAATTGGAGTAGAGAATCTCTGAGATTGGATCAATATCCACGGAAAGATATCTGGGAGGAATTCTGGGACTGGTCACTATTTAAAGGAGAGAACCTGGAAACGGAACATTGTTTTGGGAAGGGATTCTGGGAACGTCTGTATTTCTGTTGTTCTCCTGGTTACTTTGTCTGAAATGTAAAGCGCAGAAAAATTAGAAACTTGGTCCTGAAAAGTTGGCTTCCTCTATGCTTTAGTGTGTGTGAAAATTTAAATATATTTGTTTGTGCTATAAACAATTCATGTTTTGCATGCCAGCATACACTTTAAAAAAGGGAGTTTTGCAGTAGCAGAGCCCTGCCTCTAAGCTTCGACCGTCTGGGTTTCAGTCTCACTTGCTGCAGAGGTGTGACATAAATCTCTGAATAGATTGATTAGGAAAATACCTGCACTTTAATAAATCCTTGCAGTGACATGGAGGCTTTTGTTTTGGTGAGCTTACTGCATCAGTGACCATTGAAACCTATTCTGAGCATTTGTATTTTATTCTGTTTGCTTCATTCTTTCACAGGATGTGACCATCACTGGTACGTTAATATTGGTTGGCCATTTCTAATTCCCCTTTAACTGGGTGTCTTGCTGGGCCATTTTAGAAGGCAGTTATTGCTGTGTGTCTGGAATCACATGTATACCAGACCGGGTAAGGATGGCCGACACTTATTACTGAGACTGGATTTCAATTCTGGGTTTTATTAAGTGAATTTGAATTCAGGATTTGAACCTGTGTTCCCGGACATATAATCCAGGTCTCTGGATTATGAGCTCAGCGACATTACCACATGACACCAACCCCACACCCCGTTCCTCCCCATCCTCAGGGAAGTCAGGTAGACCGTCTCCTTTCCAACCTGTCAAGATAACCCACTGTCATGTGACTTATGACCTTGTCAAGATACTGTAGATTTGTCTTCCAATTGCCAAATCCTTAACATTCTTCTGCTTTTGTTTCCACTCATTTGCTGTTGAAGTCTCACTCATGCCTTTGTTATCTCTAACATTGACAATCCTAACATTTCTCTGAACTCTGGGTTACTCCCAGACAGTATGGTGGCTCAGTGATTAGCAGTGCTGCTTCACAGGGCCAGGAACTGGGGTTTGATTCCAGCCTTGGGTGACTGTCTATGTATTGTTTGCATATTCTCCCTGTCTTTGTGTGGGTTCCCTTTGGATGTTCCAGTTTCCTCCCACAGTCAAAAGATGTGCAGGTTAGGTGCTATGCTAAATTGTTCATAGTGTCTCGGGATGTTCAGGCTAGGTTGATTAGCCATGGAAAATGTAGGGTCTGGGTCTGGATGAGATGCTGTTCAGGGAGTCTCAAGCCAGCATTGTTAAAATTTATTCGTTCATGTGACATGTGCATTGCTGGCTGGCCAGCATTTATTGCCTGTCCCTAGCTGTCCCTTGGGAAGGTGTGGGGTGAGCTGTTTCCTTGAACTGCTGTAGTCCACATGCTGTGCGTTGACCCACAATGCCCTTAGGGAGAGAATTCCAGGATTTTGACCCAGCAACATTGAAGGAACCACAATATATTTCCACGTCGTTTTCCACATATTTATTGCTCATCCCCAGTTTTGCAGAGGGTGGTCAAGAGTCAACCACGTTGTTGGGGGCCTAGACTCATAGGCTATTCCTGGTGAAGGGCTTTTGCCCGAAACATTGATTGATTTTCCTGCTCCTCAGATGCTGCCTAACCTGCTGTGCTTTTCCAGCACCACTCTGATCTAAACTCATATGTAGGTCAGATTAAGTCAGGATGGTCGATTTCCTTCATAAAGGAAAATCACTTGACAACTTGCTTAAGTCAGCCATGACATCGTGGAGAACATTTTCATTTCTGAAGTCTAGTTGTAGGTTTAAGTGCAAATTCCGAGACTGGCCCTCTGAGAGGCTTTTTTTAATCAGAAACATTAAACTGAAAGCCCTCTGTTCTGTCTGCTCTTTGGGTGGTTGCAGAAGATCTGATGGCGGTATTCTCCATGACGATCCTTAACAAAGATAACTAGAAAACCAGATGATATGCTCATTACCACGTTGCT
The DNA here is from genome assembly GCF_004010195.1 of Chiloscyllium plagiosum. Classification (NCBI taxonomy): domain Eukaryota; kingdom Metazoa; phylum Chordata; class Chondrichthyes; order Orectolobiformes; family Hemiscylliidae; genus Chiloscyllium; species Chiloscyllium plagiosum. The sequence goes on from NC_057722.1 coordinate 62,543,518, forward strand.
GTTTGTGGGACCCTTACTATGCATCTGAGGGTAGTTTACAGCTAGTTAAGTGCTTGTGAAGTGTAGCCACTGTTGTAATTTAGGAAATTTAGCAGCAACTTTTTGCACAGCGAGATCCCATGGACTATGGGGAAGTCAATACCAGTTTTTAAGTCACTTTGAGTACACTAGAAGGCAGTAGCATAGTGGTGATGTCAGTGGGACAGTAATCCACAATGTTCTGTGAACATGGGTTTGAATCCCACCATGGCAAACATTCAATTCAATAAAAACCTGAAATCAAAACCTAGCCTCCTGGCCATCATGTAGCCATTGGGGATTGTTGGAAACACCATCTGGCTCACTATTGTGCTTTTGGGAAGAAAATCAGTCATCTTTACCTGGTCTGATATTCATGTGACTCCAGATCCACAGCAATGTGGTTGACTCTGAACTGCCCTTGGAAATTACCTTTGCAAGCCATTTAAATCATGGGGCAATTAGGGATGGGCAATTAATGCTGGCCTGGTGAGAGATATCTGCGTTCTCTGGATAAATAAAAAATCTGATAGAAAAATGCTCCTGCATGTAGGTTCAAAGACATTACCTCTGACAGTGAAGTACCTCTTTCAGCACTGTGCTGCCAGCCTTGGTTTTGCCTGGAGAAGAAATTGAACCCACAGTCTTCTGACTTGATATTGAGTGTGCCTGTTAAAGCTGCAAGACCAGCCAAAGCTCACTTATCAAACACTTAGCATTCAGTTTAAGAGGTGGCACAAGCACGTTGGCACTGTGGGAGAGAATGCCTTGAGGGTTACTGGGGGTCTGTCTGTTGTATCTGGAGCAAAATGAAAGGTCTTCTCATTAGTGAAACTAAACTGGTTGTTCATTGGTTGTGTGGAAAATGAAAACTAGCCTTCTTGTTGAAGATGTTTTCCCAATTTTCACATTTAGAAAGTCTTATGTTTAAATTTCCAGCTGTATGATAAAACGCTGCCAGGCCATCAATGAGTATGTGGTGGTTTCTTTAAAAGACAATGTTTAACTATTTCTGAAGGCTTCAAAGTCTAGAGTGCTTCAAATGGTCGGTTTCGGTCCCTTATTGGCAGCCCTGTTTCTTCCAGGAGATAATCGGAGGTTGGATGGTCAGGAAACAGCAGACAACATCAAATGCTAGATGATGTCAGGCAGAAATGTGTAAAAATCACATTTCTGTATTGTATTCAATTAGAGAGAAGGGTCACTTCATGTTACAATGCTGTCGCTAAGCTTCCTATGTGTATTGACAGCTTTTATGTGATAAGAATATTGCATGTGTGATTTTTAGTGCTGTGTGGTAAACCGTTTGTGGGAGTTGGTGGGAAACTGTGGCACAGTTGAAGGATTTGCATGCGCATGAGGACCAGAGGAGAGAGAATATCTACAGTGTTGAAACAGGCCATTCGCCCCATCGTATCCACATCAACCCTCTGCAGAGCATCCTACCCAGACCCACCTCCAGCCTTATCCCTGCTTTCCCCGTGGCTAATTCACCTAGCCAGATGATCCCTCAACACCGTGGGCGACCTAGCATGGCCAATCCACCTGACATGCACATCTTTGGACTGTGGGAGGAAACCCATGCAAACATGGGGAGAATATATAAGCTCCACACAGACAATTACTCGAGGCTGGAATCGAGCCCTGGCACTGGGAGGTGGCTGTGCTAATCACTGAGCGACCGTGCTGAGATACTCAGATGCAAAGAAGAAAATCATCTTCATTTTACCACTTCTGTTGGTTGTACCTATCCAGAGGTTTACACTTCAGTTCATCACCTCGAATGCACCCAGTTGTGATGACACATTTGTTCCTAGCCAATACTGTAGCTTAGTGTTATACAGTGACAGACCTGTCCCCACCAGTACTGTACCCAAGTGTTATATAGTGACAGACTTGTCCCCATCAGTACTGTATCCCAATGTTATACAGTGACAGACCTGTCCCCACCTATACTGTACTGTGTTATACAGTAACAGACCTGTGCCCATCAGTACTATACCCCAGTGTTATACAGTGACAGACCTGTCCCCATCAGTATTATATCCCAGTGTTATACAGTGACAGACCTGTCCCCACCAGTACTGTACCCAAGTATTATACAGTGACAGACCTGTCCCCACCAGTACTATATCCCAATGTTATACAGTGACAGACCTGTCCCCACCAGTACAGTACCCAAGTATTATACAGTGGCAGACCTATCTCCACCAGTACTGTATCCCAATGTTATACAGTGACAGACCTGTCCCCACCAGTACTGTGCCCCTCACAATGCTCTATCCCAATACAGCGTCTTGCGGAACACTGAATTGCACCAGTTATGCACATAATGTGGCTATGCAAGAGTACATAGCGGCTGGGAATGCTGCAGTGAGTATGTGACCACCTGTACCTCCATCATCTGTCACTATCCACAAGACAGGAGTATGCTGAAATACTCTCCATTTTTTCATTATTCATTGGTGAGATTTGGGCATGGCTGGCTTAATTGCCCATAGAGCAGTTAAGAGTTGTCACCTTGCACTGGGATGTGTAGGCCAGACCAGATAAGGATGGCAGACTTCCTTCTGTAAAAGGCATTCGTGAATTAGGTGGGCTTTTTACAACAATCAACAATCGTCATTAGGCCTGTTTATTATTCAAGGTTTTTATTGAATTCACATTTTAACATTTAGTGTGGTGGGATTTAAATGCATGTCCCCCAGACATTTGCCTGGGATTCCGGATTACTGGTCTGGTGATATTACCATTATGTCATCACTTCCTGTTGCCTGAATGCAGCTCCCAGAATGCTTGGTGTTCAACATTGCCAAGGACAAAACAGCTGGATTGATTTACACCACATCTCAATTCACTTCCTTTGCCACATTGCTATCAATGAGTATCATCGAAAGATGCATTGTGGCATCTCACCAATGTTTCTTCAGCAGCACCTTTGTAATCAATGACCACTTCCACCTCAAAGGACAAAGGCAGCAGATACATAGGAACACCAACCACCTGCAAGTTCTCCTCCAAGCCACTCACTATCCTGACTTGGAAAAATATCACTGTTCTTTCAGTGTCACAGGGTCAAAATCCTGGAATTCCCTCCATTGTGACCTTAAATGGACTGCAGTGGTTCAAGTTGCCTCACCATTACCTTCTCCAGGCCAATAGGCTTTGCCAGTGATGCTCACATCTCATGACCAATTTTTGCTTTTAAAACTTGCCTTGAGAGAGTAGTATTTGTAACTGTAAAAATGCATGTTTCTTACAGTTCAATATGCTTTACTTCAGTAACAACTCATGTGTGCTAGTTCTTTTGTCAACAGTTAATTATCTCCTTGTTTTGCAATGATCTGATCTGTTAGAATATATGGAATAATTTGTGCTTGGTGTAGAATGGAGCAGGTTAATCAGCATCAGAAAGAGGAGAAGGGATAAATTCTGACTCTGGAATTGTTCCCCTGCCTTACTCGTTATGGGCTCAGTCCATCACATCACTAGGCAGTGGAGATCCCAACCACTTGTGATTTCCATCATATTATCATTGCTTGGAGGGCCGAAAGGCCTGTTTCTGGGCTGTAAATTTTCTTTGTTCTTTGGTCTTTACTTCTATTGTCAATGACTTTAATTCTGTGCTCCTTTCTTCTTGAACCTTCCAACAATGGAAACAGTTCCTCCCCATCTACTCTATTCAGGCCCCTCATGTCTTAAACTCTTTGACCAAATCTCTTCTCAGCCTTCCTTTCTCTAGAGAATACAGTCCTAAAGTCTTCAATCTTGCTGTGTAACTGTACTTCCTCATTCTCTCAACTCTCCTGTGACTCCTTTCTAAACACTTCACATCTTTCTTAAAAAGTGTGTAGTAACTTTCAAAAGACAATTCTGTAAATATTTGAAGAGGGGAATTTTCAGGGAATAAGGAAAGAATGGAGGCAATGGGAATAATTCGATCATTCGTTCTGAAGAGTTGGTACAGACACACTGGGCCAAATGGCCATTTTGGTCCTATATAATTCTAGGACGTGTACACACATTCTCCCAGTCGATGTCTGACCAGCAATCGGATTGGTCAATAGTAACGTCCTCCAGTCAAACACTAGGAAGACCAAAGATGTGATCTTTCCCAGCCCACATCCTCCCTATCTCAAACTAATTTTGTCCATCTCCTTGACTGCTGTCACAGCTTGGCACAGCTGGTGTCAACCTGGTCTTTTCGTTAACCTTAAGCTCCTGGTCACCTGTCAATGCAGCTCTAAGATCATTGATCCCATGATGTAACATCACCCACCTTCACCTCTTCCCTGAGCTGCTGTTGAAACCCTCATCTAGGTTTCCTCCTGGCTCAACAATTCGAAAGCAGGCCTGATGGCCTCATTACTCTCACAATGCAATTCTTCCCCTCTTCGCAAACTGTGCTGCCTATATCTTGACTTGCCCAACTCCCTACCAGCAATTGCCTTTGCTGACCTGCATTGCCTCCCACTCCTTCCGCTATCTGTTCCATGATGACATTATTTAATTTGGCATCAATAATTTAATAATGTTTTCGACCTGGGATGTTTTACTATCTTAAATACGCTACATAAGTGCAAGTTACTGTTGCTTTTGTCTCAACATTCACTACTTACTGAGATCTCTAGTCTCATACAGTTTTCTATCCCTCCACCATTGACACCCATGCCTTCAGCAGATTAGATTCTAAGCTCCTATCCTCCCACCTATATTAGATCTATCCTCCACCTCTGTATACTTCTTAATACCTACCTCATTGACCAAGCTTTTTGATGATATAGGAACAAGGGCATGGGAGCAGGATGAGGCGTTTCAGCCCTGATTGACCATTCAATAAGATCATGGGTAACCTAACTGTGGTCTCAGCTCCACTTACCTATCTGCCCTTCCATGACCCTTGACATGTCACTGATGCAAATCTGCTGTCAAAATTCATTTGATAGTGCCAGTGTGAAACTCCTTGGGACATTTTGCTATGTTGAAGGTGCTATATAATTGCAAGCCATTGTCGTGGGAAGTTGCTGTTTACAAAGCTCCTTCTGAAAATGTTGTCATTCCCTGAAGTAACGGCATTATGTCACCCGGTTGAAAATGTTCAGTACGTATGGAAACCTGTTTGTGTTGAAGGACTCTGAAGAGGGTAACGGTGGAGTACCAACAGTGAAAATAACATAAGGGGATAAGAAAGTGAATGAGGGAGGCAAATGGACATGCTGTTTGCAGAGGGACAGCCCTTCTTATCTGGCCATTGTGAATGGCTGTATCACTGTAACTCTCCGAGAGATCTGTGCGCCTCCATTTCTGACCCCCTGTCAATTCTGGAGATTCTTGCTCCACTGTTGGTGGCCAGGCCTTTTTCTCTTTATTAATTCACGGGATGAGGGTGTCACTGGCTGGCCCAGCATGTATTGTCCATCTCTAATGACCCAGAGGGCAGTTAATAGTCAACCACCTTGCTATGGGTCTGCAGTCACATTTTGGCCAGACCAGGTAAGCTTGGCAGTTTCCTTCCCTGAAGGATGGGCAGTGAACCAAATGGATTTCCCCCAACAAGCAATTCATGGTCATCATTGGAATTTTAGTTCCACTTGTTTTATTAAATTCAATTTCCAGTATTTGCTGGGGTAAGGTTCGAACTAGGTTCCTTAGAACATTATCTGGGTCTCTGGAATAACAGTTCAGTAATAATGCCACTAGGCCATCACCTGCCCACTAGTCTTCAGCTGCCCGGGCCTGAAACTCTGAAATTCCTTCCCTAAATCTCTTTGTCTGTCTGCCTTCAAAACACTCCTTGAACCTCCCTCTTTGACCAAGTATCAGTCCTGCCCTTCCAGTCTAGGGAAAAGCTATGGAGAAAATTACCAAGTAGGACATCAAAAGTAGTAATCTCCAATTTACTCTTGGTTCTCCTTGTGAGTGAGCACAGAACAGAAGGATCAAGCTGATGAATACTTGGCTGGAAAGATGGTGCAGCAGAGAGGGTATTAGGTGTCTGAGACACTGGGTCTGGGGAAGATGACACCAGTACACGCTGATGGATTGGGTCTGAACAGAGACTGGACTAAGTTCCTTTTGGAGTATTCTGCAAATTCTGTTTGGAGAGGGGGAGGCTTTAAATTAACTCAGCAGGGGTAGGGAACAAGGAGGGAATATCAGAGAATAACAGGTGCACAAAGTGGTGGGAGAGGCAGATAGCACTAGAATAAAGGATCAAGTTTGTGGGCAGAATTGGAGAAGAGGGGGAGAATAGTGAAGGTTAACCTCTGTTACATTGCACAGATGTTATCAGATGGAGTACTGTGTAGTTAATAAGACTGGGGAGTTACATGAACAGATTACCTTGCTGGATTATGGTGTTGCTGCGATGCTAGGGGCATGGCCCAAGGAGGAGTAGGACTGAATGTTGAATATTCCTAGTGAAAGTGTGTTCAAGGAAGATAGAAAGACAAGTGGGAGGTGTGGTGATGAAGTTGGTTAAGGAGATTATTTCAGTGCTGGAGGAAGAGGACATTTTAGAGAGTCCAAAGACATAATCCATTTGCCTAGAGCTAAGAAACAAAATAGATGCAATTACATTGCTCAGTATAGCCTATAGACCACTAACTAGTGGGAAGGATGTAGTCTACAGACAAATTAGAAAGGTACAACCAGCATTGAGTAATTAGAATGGGGGACTTAAATGACCGAACATACTGTGAGACATGATGGGCGGAGAGGGACAATTGCTCTTAGATTGTGTTCAGAGAACTTCAGGCAGAAGTATGTGTCTGGTCCAACAAGGAAGGATGCAATGAGGAATGAGGTAGTCTAATTGGGTCAAATTCCAGTGGGGAACATTTAGGAGGCGATGATGAATGTATCATAAAGTGTGGGATGGTAGTAGAGAATGGCAGTGGTCATTCTGTCGTATAAATAATCACATGTTAGAGAACGGACTTCAATGGGTCAAAATTGAGCTGGGCTGGATGGACTGGAAGCAAAGGTTGGTATGAAAAGCCCTATCTGAACAATGGGCTACCTTCAAGGAAAGGATGGCTCAACTACAGTTGAGGTATCTTCCCTCAAAAGGGTACAGTGTAGCAAACAAATTCAGAACTCCCCGGATGACAAACAAGATAAGTTCAAAAATAAAAGGTTTGTGTTTGACCTTCAGACAGGTGCCTGAGAGTAACTGCATTTGAGAACCAAGCTGAATACAGAGGAGAGGTGACAAAGCAATTAAAGAAACCAAAGAGGAAAAGACCAGCAGCTAACTTTAAGCAAAACCCCAACGTATTCGACAAGCATATAAACAGTACAAGGCTTGTTAAAAATAGCAAACAAAAGCAGAAATTGCTGGAGAAACTCAGCAGGTCTGGCAGCATCTATGGAGAGAGAAATAGGAGTTAGTGTTTCGAGTCCAGTAACCCCTCTTCAGAACTTTGAAGAAAAATGCTGCTAGACCTGCTGAGTTTCTCCAGCAAATTCTGTTTTTGTTTCAGATCCCCAGAATTTGCAGGTATCCCAACCCAATCTAGTCCCACCTGCCAGCACCCGGCCCATATCCCTCCAAACCCTTCCTAGTCATATACCCATCCAAATGCCTCTTAAATGTTGCAATTGTACCAGCCTCCACCACATTCTCTGGCAGCTCATTCCATACACATACCACCCTCTGCGTGAAAACGTTGCCCCTTAGGTCTCTTTTATATCTTTCCCCTCTCACCCTAAACCTATGCCCTCTAGTTCTTGATTCCCCGACCCCAGAGAAAAGACTTTGTCTATTTACCCTATCATGCCCCTCATAATTTTGTAAACCTCTATAAGGTCATCCCTCAGCCTCCGACGCTCCAGGGAGAACAGCCTCAGCCTGTTCAGCCTCTCCCTGTAGCTCAAATCCTCCAACCTTGGCAACATCCTTGTAAATCTTTTCTGAACCTTTACAAGTTTCACAACATCTTTCCGATAGGAAGGAGACCAGAATTGCACACAATATTCCAACAGTGGCCGAACCAATGTCCTGTACAGCCGCAACATGACCTCCTAACTCCTGTACTCAATACTCTGACCAATAAAGGAAAGCATACCAAACGCCTTCTTCACTATCCTATCGATCTGCGACTCCACTTCCAAGGAGCTATGAACGTGGACTCCAAGGTCTCTTTGTTCAGCAACACTCACTAGGACCTTACCATTAAGTTTATAAGTCCTGCTAAGATTTGCTTTCCCAAAATGCAGCACCTTGCATTTATCTGAATTAAACTCCATCTGCCACTTCTCAGCCC
>NC_057722.1:62553967-62554220 GCF_004010195.1 Chiloscyllium plagiosum
AGGACCTCCTTTTTAAATTTCTGCCTAACTCTCTGTAATCTCCCTTCAGAATCTCAACCTTTTCCCTTCCTATGAAGTTGGTTCCAATGTGGACAATGACCTCTTGCTGGCCCCTCTCCCCCGTGAGAACATTCTGCACCCTCTCTGAGACATCCTTGATCCTGGCACCAGGGAAGCAACACACCATTCTGCTGTTTCTCTACTGGCCACAGAAACGTCTGTCTGTACCTCGGACTATAGAATCCCCTAACAC